>NC_072881.1:223391-354192 GCF_028858705.1 Grus americana
GGGGGGGGGGCACCCCCCCGTGTCCCCCAAACTGGGGTGTCCCCCTCATCCTGTACCCCCCCCCGATTTTGGGGTCCCGGGGTGTGTCCCCCCCCCCCCCAGATTTTGGGGTCCCCCCCCCGAGCCATGGTGCCGGGTTTGAGCCTTTATTGGGGTGACACCGGTCTGGGGGGGCACAGTGACCCCCCCAAGTTTGGGGGTGCAGGGGGTTTGGGGGTGCAGGGGGGGAGGGGTGTGGGGGGCTTTTTTGGGGGGGTGCAGGAGGTTTTGGGGGGGCTGTGGGGTGGGATTTGGGGGGTGCTGGGGTGCCGGTGTTGGGGTGCAGCGCTGATATCGGGGTGTCGGGGTGCCCGTTGGGATGTGGGGGTGCAGATGTTGGGGTGCAGCCGATGTTGGGGTGCAGATGTTGGGGTGCGGCTGATGTTGGGGTGCCATTGGGATGTTGGGGTGCAGATGTTGGGGTGCAGCCAATGTTGGGGTGCTGCTGGGCCGATGTTGGGGTGCAGCCGATGTCGGGGTGCCCTTGGGGTGCCATTAGGCGGATGTGGGGGTGCAGATGTCGGGGTGCAGATGTGGGGGTGCAGCCGATGTTGGGGTGCCATTGGGATGTTGGGGTGCAGATGTCGGGGTGCTGCTGATGTTGGGGTGTGAATGTTGGGGTGCAGATGTGGGGGTGCCATTGGGATGTGGGGGTGCAGATGTTGGGGTGCAGATGTGGGGGTGCCATTGGGATGTGGGGGTGCAGATGTCGGGGTGCAGATGTCGGGGTGCCATTGGGCTGATGTTGGGGTGCAGCCGATGTCGGGGTGCCATTGGGCTGATGTTGGGGTGCGGCGGATGTGGGGGGGGGTGCAGATGTGGGGGTGCCGCTGATGTTGGGGTGTGGATGTTGGGGTGCAGATGTGGGGGTGCAGCCGATGTTGGGGTGCTGATGTTGGGGTGCCATTGGGATGTTGGGGTGCAGATGTGGGGGTGCCATTGGGATGTTGGGGTGCAGATGTGGGGGTGCAGATGTGGGGGTGTGGATGTTGGGGTGCAGCCAATGCCGGGGTGCAGCTGATGTCGGGGTGCCATTGGGCTGCTGTGGGGGTGCAGCCGATGTCGGGGTGTGGTGGATGTTGGGGTGCAGCTGCTGTGGGGGTGCAGCCAATGTCGGGGTGCCGGTGGGGGGGGGGTGCAGCCGATTTGGGGGGGGTGCAGCCGCTGTTGGGGTGCCGTTGGCCTGCTGTGGGGGTGCAGCTGCTGTGGGGGTGCAGCCGCTGTCGGGGTGCAGCCGATGTCGGGGTGCCGTTGGGCGGATGTTGGGGTGCAGTGGATGTTGGGGTGCAGCCGATGTCGGGGTGCCGATGTTGGGGTGCCGTTGGGCGGATGTCGGGGTGCAGCGGCTGTCGGGGTGCCGTTGGGCTGATGTCGGGGTGCGGCCGCTGTCGGGGTGCAGCCGATGTGGAGGGGTGCGGCGGATTTCGGGGTGCCGTTGGGCCGCTGTCGGGGTGCAGCCGATGTGAAGGGGTGCGGCGGATTTCGGGGTGCTCAGAGGGGCTGGCACCGCTCCTGCCGGCTGTAGAGCTCGAAGTGGCTCCTCCAGCGCAGCCAGTAGCTGCTCCAGCGCTGGAACTCTGCCCGCCACTGCCGCTCCGCCTCCTCCAGCGGGCCTGCGCCCCGAAACCCCCCGTCAGGGGCACCCCGAAACCCCCAGTCAGGGGCACCCCGAAACCCCCGTCAGGGGCACCCCGAAACCCACACCCCATCGGGGGCACCCTGAAACCCGTCAGTCAGGGGCACCCTGAAACCCCCCAGTCAGGGGCACCCCAAAACCCCCCAGTCAGGGGCACCCCGAAACCCACACCCCATCGGGGGCACCCTGAAACCCACACCCCCCCCATCAGGGACACCCCGAAACCCCGCCAGTCAGGGGCACCCCGAAACCCCCCAGTCAGGGGCACCCCAAACCCCCCCCGTCAGGGGCACCCCGAAACCCCCCAGTCAGGGGCACCCCAAAACCCCCCCAGTCAGGGACACCCCGAAACCCCCCAGTCAGGGGCACCCCGAAACCCCCCCCAGTCAGGGGCACCCCAAAACCCCAGTCAGGGGCACCCCGAAACCCCCAGTCAGGGGCACCCCGAAACCCACACCCCATCGGGGGCACCCCGAAACCCCCCAGTCAGAGGCACCCCGAAACCCCCCCCAGTCAGGGGCACCCCAAAACCCCAGTCAGGGGCACCCCGAAACCCCCCAGTCAGGGGCACCCCAAAACCCCCCCAGTCAGGGGCACCCCAAAACCCCCCCAGTCAGGGACACCCCGAAACCCCCCAGTCAGGGGCACCCCAAAACCCCCCCAGTCAGGGGCACCCCGAAACCCCCCAGTCAGGGGCGCCCCGAAACCCCCCCAGTCAGGGGCACCCCGAAACCCCCCGTCAGGGACACCCCGAAACCCCCCAGTCAGGGGCGCCCCGAAACCCCCCCGTCAGGGACACCCCGAAACCCCAGTCAGGGGCGCCCCGAAACCCCCCAGTCAGGGGCGCCCCGAAACCCCCCAGTCAGGGGCACCCCGAAACCCCGTCAGTCAGGGGCACCCCGAAACCCCCCAGTCAGGGGCACCCCGAAACCCCCCAGTCAGGGGCGCCCCGAAACCCACACCCCATCGGGGGCACCCTGAAACCCGTCAGTCAGGGGCACCCCAAAACCCCCCAGTCAGGGGCACCCCGAAACCCCCCCAGTCAGGGACACCCCGAAACCCCCATCAGGGGCACCCTGAAACCCCGTCAGGGGCACCCCGAAACCCACACCCCATCGGGGGCACCCTGAAACCCGTCAGTCAGGGGCACCCCAAAACCCCCGTCAGGGACACCCCGAAACCCCCCAGTCAGGGGCACCCCGAAACCCACACCCCATCGGGGGCACCCTGAAACCCGTCAGTCAGGGGCACCCCGAAACCCCCCAGTCAGGGGCACCCCAAAACCCCCCCCAGTCAGGGGCACCCCGAAACCCCCCAGTCAGGGGCACTCCAAAACCCCCGTCAGGGACACCCCGAAACCCCCCAGTCAGGGGCACCCCAAAACCCCCCCCAGTCAGGGGCACCCCGAAACCCCAGTCAGGGGCACCCCGAAACCCCCCAGTCAGGGGCACCCCAAAACCCCCGTCAGGGACACCCCGAAACCCCCCAGTCAGGGGCACCCCGAAACCCCATCAGGGGCACCCCGAAACCCCCCAGTCAGGGGCGCCCCGAAACCCCGCCCGTCAGGGGCACCCCGAAACCCGCCCGTCAGGGGCGCCCCAAAACCCCATCAGGGGCACCCCAAAACCCACCAGTCAGGGGCGCCCCAAAACCCCATCAGGGGCACCCCAAAACCCACACCCCCATCGGGGGCACCCCAAAACTCCGCCAGGGACACCCCAAAACCCACACCCCGCCAGGGGCACCCCCAAACCCCATCAGGGGCGCCCCCAAACCCACATCCCGCCAGGGGCACCCCGAAACCCCATCAGGGGCACCCCAAAACCCACACCCCCTTGGGGACACCCCAAAAACACCCAACAGGGGCACCCCGAAACCCACCCCCCCATCGGGGGCACCCCAAAACCCCATCACGGGCACCCCGAAACCCCCAACCCATCGAGGACACCCCAAAAACACCCAACAGGGGCACCCCGAAACCCTGTCAGGGGCACCCCAAAACCCACACCCCATCGGGGGCACCCTGAAACCCACACCCCCCCATCAGGGGCACCCCAAAACCCACACCCCATCGGGGGCACCCTGAAACCCACACCCCCCCATCAGGGACACCCCAAAACCCCCATCAGGGGCACCCTGACCCCCCTCCCCCCATTGGGGACACCCCGAAATCCCATCAGGGGCACCCTGAAACCCACCCTCCATCGGGGACACCCCAAAAACACCCATCGGGGCACCCCAAAACCCACACCCTATCGGGGGTACCCTGAAACCCGCACACCCCCATCAGGGGACACCCCAAAACCCTGTCAGGGGCACCCCGAAACCCACACACCCCATCAGGGACACCCCAAAACCACACCCCCCCCCCATCAGGGGCACCCTGAAATCCACACCCCGTCAGGGGACACCCCAAAACCCCCATCAGGGGACACCCCGAAACCTGCACACCCCATCAGTGGGCACCCCAAAACCCAGCGGCACCCCAAAACAGCCTCCCACACCCCAGAACCCAACAGCACCCCAAAACCCCCCCGGCACCCCCGGGAGCAGCTGGGGCACCCCAAAACCCCCCCGGCACCCCAAAGCCCCCCCCCAGCCCCCAAAACCCCCCCCAACACCCCCCCCAGCACCCCAACCTCCCCCCCCCCCGCGGTGCCACCAGGATGGGACCCCCCAAAATGCCCCCAGCACCCCAAAAGTGCCACCCCCACCCCCCCCATGTCTGTGTCCTCCATGTCCCCAGGGCCACCGCCCCGTGCCCCCCAAAATCTCTGGTGCCCCCCAACATCTCTGGTGTCCCCTGGTGCCCCCCAACATCTCTGGTGTCCCCCAACATCCCTGGTGCCACCACCCTGTGCCCCCCAACATCCCCCGTGCCCCCCAACATCTCTGGTGCCACCACCCCATGTCCCCCCAACATCTCTGGTGTCCCCTGGTGCCCCCCAACATCCCACGTGCCCCCCAACATCTCTGGTGCCACCACCCCATGTCCCCCCAACATCTCTGGTGTCCCCTGGTGCCCCCCAACATCTCTGGTGTCCCCCAACATCCCTGGTGCCACCACCCCGTGTCCCCACGTCCCCACATCTCCACGTCCCCCACACCCTGCTGCCACCTCCCCGTGTCGTCCTCGTCCCCGTGTGTCCCACCGTCCCTGGTGCCACCTCCCCGTGTGTCCCCACAGATCTCTGCTGCCACAACCCGATGTCCTCCATGTCCCCACCATCCCTGGTGCCACCTCCCCGTGTCTGTGTCCTCCACGTCCCCAGTGCCACCTCCCCGTGTCCTCCACGTCCCCACATCTCATGTCCCCCACACCCTGGTACCATCTCCCCATGTCCTCCACGTCCCCGTGTCCTCCTCCACCTCCCCGTGTCCTCCATGTCCCCCACACCCTGGTGCCACCTCCCCATGTCCTCCACGTCCCCGTGTCCTCCTCCACCTCCCCGTGTCCTCCATGTCCCCCACATCCTGGTGCCACCTCCCCGTGTCCTCCACGTCCCCATGTCCCCCACATCTCCATGACTCCCACACCCTGCTGCCACCTCCCCATGTCCTCCACCTCCCTGTGTCCTCCATGTCCTCCACCTCCCCGTGTCCTCCACCTCCCCATGTCCTCCATGTCCCCCACATCTCCATGTCTCCCACACCCTGGTGCCACCTCCCCGTGTCCTCCATGTCCCCACATCTCCATGTCTCCCACACCCTGGTGCCATCTCCCCATGTCCTCCACATCCCCGTGTCCTCCATGTCCCCCACATCTCCATGTCCCCCACACCCTGGTACCATCTCCCCATGTCCTCCACATCCCTGTGTCCTCCATGTCCTCCACATCCCCGTGTCCTCCACGTCCCCATGTCCTCCATGTCCCCCACATCTCCATGACTCCCACACCCTGGTGCCACCTCCCCATGTCCTCCACCTCCCCATGTCCTCCACGCCCCCCACATCTCCATGTCTCCCACACCCTGGTGCCACCTCCCCGTGTCCTCCACCTCCCCATGTCCTCCATGTCCCCACATGTCCATGTCTCCCACACCCTGGTGCCATCTCCCCATGTCCTCCACATCCCCGTGTCCTCCATGTCCCCCACATCTCCATGTCCCCCACACCCTGGTACCATCTCCCCATGTCCTCCACCTCCCTGTGTCCTCCATGTCCTCCACATCCCCGTGTCCTCCACGTCCCCATGTCCTCCATGTCCCCCACATCTCCATGACTCCCACACCCTGGTGCCACCTCCCCGTGTCCTCCACCTCCCTGTGTCCTCCATGTCCCCGTGTCCTCCATGTCCCCCACATCTTGGTGCCACCTCCCCATGTCCTCTACCTCCCCGTGTCTTCCACGTCCCCATGTCCTCCATGTCCCCCACATCTCCATGTCCCCCACACCCTGGTACCATCTCCCCATGTCCTCCACATCCCCGTGTCCTCCATGTCCCCCACATCTTGGTGCCACCTCCCCGTGTCTTCCACGTCCCCGTGTCCTCCTCCACATCCCCGTGTCCTCCATGTCCCCCACATCTTGGTGCCACCTCCCCGTGTCCTCCACCTCCCCGTGTCCTCCACGTCCCCATGTCCTCCACGTCCCCACATCTCATGTCCCCCACACCCTGGTACCATCTCCCCATGTCCTCCACATCCCCGTGTCCTCCACATCCCCGTGTCCTCCACGTCCCCGTGTCCTCCTCCACCTCCCCGTGTCCTCCATGTCTCCCACACCCTGGTGCCACCTCCCCGTTGTCCTCCATGTCCCCAAGTCCCCCACATCTCCACGTCCCCCACACCCTGCTGCCACCTCCCCGTGTCCCGCCCCCCCTCCCCGTGTCCCCCGCGTGTCCCCTGACCGGTGACGTTGAGCAGCTTGGGCAGGAAGCGCGTCCAGAAGGCGCAGGCCTGGGCGCGGAGCCCCTGGGCCACGGCCAGCGGCCGGGCGTTGAGCCGGGCGTAACGCTGCCCCGACGCCGTGTACGACGGCCAGCGCCGCTCCCGTTCCGACGGCTCGTTGGGGTCCCTGCGCCAACGGCCTCAGCGCGGCCCCGCCACCGCCCCACGGGCGTGGTCCTCCTCCCGTCCGACCGCCCAGGAGGTTTGTCTTCATCCCTCCCTCCGCCCGTGTAGGCTGATCTTCATCCCATCCCTCCACCCACGGAGGTTTGTCTTCCTCCCTCCACCCAAGCCTTCAACCAACCATCTATGTAGGCTTTGCTCCATCCCTCCATCCATCCATCCATCTACATCGGCTTATCTCCATCCATCCATCCATCCATCCATCCATCCATCCACATAGGCTTATCTCCATCCATCCATCCATCTACATCGGCTTATCTCCATCCATCCATCCATCTACATCGGCTTATCTCCATCCATCCATCCCTCCATCCATCCATCCATCTACATAGGCTTATCTCCATCCATCCATCCCTCCATCCATCCATCCATCTACATAGGCTTATCTCCATCCATCCATCCATCCCTCCATCCATCCATCTACATAGGCTTATCTCCATCCATCCATCTACATCGGTTTATCTTCATCCACCCACCCATCTCTCCATCTACGTAGGCTTATGTCCATCCATCCCTCCCTCCATCCACGCAGGCTCATCTTCATCCATCCATCCCTTCATCCCTCCATCTGTGTAGGCTTATCTCCATCCATCCCACCCCACCCCATCCCTCTATCTACGTAGGCTTATCTCCATCCATCCACCCCTCCATCCATCCATGTAGGCTTATCATCTCCATGCATCCCATCCCACCCCATCCCATCCCTCTATCTATGTAGGCTTATCTCCATCCATCCATCCCATCCCTCTATCCACGTAGGCTTATCTCCATCCATGTAGTCTTATCTCCATCCATCCATCCATGTAGGCTTATCATCTCCATGCATCCCATCCCATCCCTCTATCTATGTAGGCTTATCTCCCTTCCTCCATCCATCCATGTAGGCTTATCTCCATCCATCCATCCATCCCATCCCTCTATCTACGTAGGCTTATCTCCATCCCTCCAGGCTTATCTCCATCCATCCATCCATCCCATCCCTCTATCTACGTAGGCTTATCTCCATCCCTCCAGGCTTATCTCCATCCATCCATCCATCCCATCCCTCTATCTACGTAGGCTTATCTCCATCCCTCCAGGCTTATCTCCATCCATCCATCCATCCATGTAGGCTTATCTCCATCCCTCCAGGCTTATCTCCATCCATCCATCCATGTAGGCTTATCTCCATCCATGTAGGCTTATCTCCATCCATCCATCCATCCATCCATGTAGGCTTATCTCCATCCATGTAGGCTTATCTCCATCCATCCATCCATCCATCCATGTAGGCTTATCTCCATCCATCCATCCATCCCATCCCTCTATCTACGTAGGCTTATCTCCATCCATCCCATCCCTCTATCCACGCAGGCTGATCTCCATCCACGTAGGCTTATCTCCATGCATCCCACCCCACCCCATCCCTCTATCCACGCAGGCTGCTCTCCATCCCTCCACCCCACCCCGGTGTCCCCACCCCGGTGGCACCTACCCGGTGCGGGCAAAGTTCCCCCAGTAGCGCATGATCCTGCGGCTGAGCTGCTCCTCCTCGGCCGTGTAGTTGAGGCTGGGGTTGAGGGGTTGCCCGAAGACGAACTCGATCTCGTAGCCGTGAGGAACCCCCATCCACGGTGGCCACAGCAGGTTGGACGCTCGGTGGTCGAAGAGGTAAGCGAAGACCGTCCCGCCCCTCTCCGCCCACCGTTGCGCGAAGTGCATCAGGGGACACACCACGTTGTGATCCCCAACGATGTCGTCCAACGCTTCCCGGTTCTTCACGGGGTTGTCCTGGTCCAACCAATCGGTGTACTGCAAGACCACCGCCTCCGCCGCCAGCTCGTTGGCTTGGGGCACCCCCAACCTCACCCCCCCCAGGAACTCCTCCCGGCTAATCAGGCTCTCGTTATCCTTCCCGAAACCCGGCACGCCGTAGACCAAGAAGTAGGTGCCTTCATCTTGGACGGCTCCCAGAAGCACCTCGGCCTCGGGGCGACCACCGGCCCCCAACAAGGCTTCGGGGGTGTCCACCAAGAAATCTCCGTCCACCACCGGCACGAAGGCGAAGCGGAAGACGCCCTGTTGGGGCAGCACCGCCGCCTCCTGCTCTACCAACTCCGGCGGCGTCTTGGCTCGGAGACAACCCAACAGCTCCGTCTCGTTGGCGACGGTCCCCCCCCCGCCGCCGCACCCCACCAGTTTGCCCAACGTAGCCGCTCGCCGCCGTCCCTCCGCCGCCCCCACGGTGGCCCAAGGACCGTTGGGTGACCCGCTCTGCAGGACCGCCCGGCGAAAGAGGGGCCGGCTGGCGGCGGACAACAAGTGCAAACCCACGGAAGCCGCGCCGGCGCTTTCCCCGAAGAGGGTGACGGCGCCGGCGTCTCCGCCGAAAGCCCCGACGTTGGTTTGGATCCACCTCAAAGCCAACCGTTGATCCAACAACCCAACGTTACCCGGCGCTTCGGGGTGACCCGGTAAAGCCAAGAAACCCAAAGCGCCGACGCGGTAGTTCATGGAGACCACCACCACCCCTTCGGCGGCGGCCAGGTAACGTCCGTCGTAGACGTCCAAGGAGGCGGCTCCGCTGTAGAAGCCACCGCCGTAGATCCAAACCAACACGGGGACGGCGGTGGAAGGTCGAGGAGCCGGTACCCAAACGTTGAGGTAGAGACAATCTTCGCTCATCTCTCGGTTGGGGTTCCACATTTCGGACCCACCAAACCCGGGAAACATGGTGTCCACCGCTTGGTAACAAGCGTGACGGTGAGAAGAAGCGTCCAACACCCCGCGCCAAGACCTCGCCGGGCGAGGGGGTTGGAAACGGAGACGACCCAAGGGGGGTTCGGCGTAAGGGATCCCCAAAAATGCCATGACGTGATCGGCGCCGGCGGGGAGACGGACGCCTCTCACGGGTCCACCGGCCGTGGGGACCACCAGGTCATCGGCGTTGGCCGGGGTGGCGGGGAGGAGGAGGAGGAGGAGGAGGAGGAGGAGGGGGAACGCCGGCAACGCCCGGCCCCCCATGGCGCAGGAGGCTGCGGAGAGAGACGACGGAGTTGGGGGGTGCGGCGGGGAACCCCTCGGCACGACGCGGGCGGTGGGACCACCCCGGGGGGGGGGGGCAGCTGTGGGGCTGGGGGGGGCAGTCCCCGATGCAATAGGACAACCCCCCAGTATTGGGGACACACCCCCCCCCCCCAGTGCCACTGGACCCCCCCCCACCCATGGGTGCCATCACTGCCGTGGGATTGGCTGCCGGCAGCAGGGCGGGGTCACCGGATGTCTGGGGTGTTTGGCCCCATGGTCCCTCTGTCCTTGCTGGTGGCTTTGCCACAGCTATGGGGCAGGGTCACAGCTATGGGGCAGGGTCAGGGCTATGGGGCAGAACTATGGGGCAGGGTCACAGCTATGGGGCAGGGCTATGGGCCAGGGCCAGGGCTATGGGGCAGCGTCACGGGGCAGGGCTATGGCTGTAGGGCAGAGCTATGGGGCAGGGCTATGGGGCAGGGTCACAGCTATAGGGCAGGGTCACAGCTATGGGCCAGGGCTATGGGGCAGGGCCAGGGGAAGGGCTATGGGGCAGGGTCACAGTTATGGGGCAGGGCTATGGGGCAGGGCCAGGGCTATGGGGCAGAACTATGGGGCAGGGTCACAGCTATGGGGCAGGGCTATGGGCCAGGGCTAGGGCTATGGGGCAGCGTCACGGGGCAGGGCTATGGCTGTGGGGCAGAGCTATGGGGCAGGGCTATGGGGCAGGGTCACAGCTATAGGGCAGGGGCAGGGCTATGGGGCAGGGCTATGGGGCAGGGGCAGGGCTATGGGGCAGAGCTATGGGGCAGGGTCACAGCTCTAGGGCAGGGCTATGGGGCAGGGTCATGGCTATGGGGCAGAGCTGTGGGGCAGAGCTATGGGGCACACCAGGGTGGGGTGGGTGCTGGGTAACCCCCCCCATGGGGACACCCCCCCCCCCCCATAGGGACACCCCCCACCCCCCCCAGGACCAGCTGTGGGGCTGGGGCAGGTGGCGGCTCCCGAAATAGCCCCACAAATCCCCAGCGGAAACTGCCGGGGGCGGGGGGGGGGGGCACACGCGTGTGCACGGGGGGGGTGCAGGGGGGAGCACACGCATGTGCGGGGTCACACGCGTGTAATGGCACCTGCAAGTGTGTGTGCGACCCGCCCCAGCCCCACTGATCTGCCCCATAGGGACCCCCCAGCCCTTATAGATCCAGCCCCATAGAGCCCTGCCCTATAGAACCCTGCCCCATAGGGAGCCCCAGTGCCTATAGATCCAGCCCCATAGAACCCTGCCCTATAGAACCCTGCCCCATAGAACCCTGCCCCATAGGAACCCCCAGCTCCTACAGATCTGGCCCCATAGAATCCTGCCCCATAGAACCCTGCCCCATAGGGCCCCCCAGCCCCTATAGATCTGGCCCCACAGGGCCATCTATCCACCCAGCCCCACAGATCCCTGCCCCACAGAGAGACCCTCCCTCCCCCCCCCCCCCCAATCCCCTATAGGTCCCTGGGGAGACACCCAGTCCCTGCACCCCCAACCTCTAGAGCCCTGCTCCATAGGGACACCCCGCCCCATAGGAGGACCCCCAGCCCCTATACATCCATAGGGCGATGCCCAGCCCCTCCCCAGCCCCACAGATCCCTGCCCCATAGGGAGCCCCGCCCCACAGGGACACACCCCACCCCCCCCCAGCCCCTATACATCCCTGGGGAGACGCCCATCCCCCTACACAGCCAGCCCCATAGAGCCCTGCCCCATAGGGAGCCCCTCCCCCACCCCTCATTGCAAGTGGTACCCGAGGGTGGGGCTGGGGGGGGGGAGGGGCAGCGGGGAGGGGGGGATGGGGAGAGGAAAAGGGGGGGGGATGGGAGAGGGATGGGGAGATGGAGGGGGGGTGGGGGATAATGGGGGGATGGGGGGAATGGGGGGGTGGGATAATGGGGGGTGGGGGAGGGATGGGGGTGGGGGATGATGGGGGGGATGGGGGGAGATGGAGGGGGGGTGGGGGCTAATGGGGGCTAATGGGGGCGATGGGGGGGGATGGGAGTGATGGAGAGGTGGGGGGAGGGGAGGATGGGCTGGAGGACGGATGGATGGATGGAGGACAGACGGACGTGGGGGATGGGGGGATGGGGGGGGATGGGGGGGGATGGGGGGGGATGGGGGGGGCAGAGGACCGAGGGACGGACCCGCTCTCGCCTCCGTCCTGCGCCGCTCTGCTCCGGCGTCTGGAAAACACCGGGGGGGGAAGGGTTAAATGGGGGGGGGGAGGGGTCACATGTAGCCGCCCCTCCCCCTGCTGCAGTGCCGCCCCTCCCCCAGGCCGGGGGGATCCGCGTGTCCGGGGGCTGCGCACCCCACCCCCTACCCCCCACCCCCAAAAAATAAACACCCGGGGTGGGGGGAGGGGTGGGTGCTGCTGCCCCACTGCTGCCCCACTGCTGCCCCACTGCTGCCCCATTGCTGCCCCACTGCTGCCCCACTGCACTCTCCTGCCCCACTGCTGCCCCACTGGATTGCTCTGCCCCATTGCTGCCCCACTGCTGCCCCACTGCTGCCCCATTGGATTGCTCTGCCCCATTGCTGCCCCATTGCTGCCCCACTGCGCTGCTGTGCCCCACTGCTGCCCCACTGCTGCCCCATTGCTGCCCCATTGCTGCCCCACTGCTGCCCCATTGGATTGCTCTGCCCCATTGCTGCCCCATTGCTGCCCCACTGCGCTGCTGTGCCCCACTGCTGCCCCACTGCTGCCCCATTGCTGCCCCATTGCTGCCCCATTGCTGCCCCATTGGATTGCTCTGCCCCACTGCTGCCCCATTGTTGCCCCATCGCGCTGCTCTGCCCCATTGCTGCCCCACTGCTGCCCCACTGCACTCTCCTGCCCCACTGCTGCCCCATTGGATTGCTCTGCCCCACTGCTGCCCCACTGCTGCCCCACTGCGCTGCTGTGCCCCACTGCTGCCCCATTGCTGCCCCATTGGATTGCTCTGCCCCATTGCTGCCCCACTGCTGCCCCATTGCTGCCCCATTGCTGCCCCATTGGATTGCTCTGCCCCACTGCTGCCCCATTGTTGCCCCATCGCGCTGCTCTGCCCCATTGCTGCCCCACTGCTGCCCCACTGCACTCTCCTGCCCCACTGCTGCCCCATTGGATTGCTCTGCCCCACTGCTGCCCCACTGCTGCCCCACTGCGCTGCTGTGCCCCACTGCTGCCCCATTGCTGCCCCATTGGATTGCTCTGCCCCACTGCTGCCCCACTGCTGCCCCACTGCTGCCCCATTGGATTGCTCTGCCCCACTGCTGCCCCACTGCTGCCCCACTGCTGCCCCATTGGATTGCTCTGCCCCATTGCTGCCCCACTGCTGCCCCACTGCTGCCCCATCGCGCTGCTCTGCCCCATTGCTGCCCCACTGCTGCCCCACTGCTGCCCCACCGCACCCCCATCACCGCAGTGACCACCCGCGCCCGCCTGGGGGCGCCCTTTCGGGAGGGGGCAGCGCGAGACGCCCGGGGGGGGGGGGTGTCCTGCCCCTCCCCCCCCCGGGAACCTGCCCCTCCCCCCATCAGAGCTATAATTATCTCAGGGGAACCCGAGACGGGGACGGGCCCCTCCCCCCCCAGTGTCCGTGTCCGTGTGTGCACGCACACGCGTGTGCAAGCAGCACGTCGTGTGTACACACGTGGGCTACCACGACCCCGACACTGCACACGCGTGTGCAACTGCGACACACCCCCCCTCCCTCCCCCCCCCCCCGCGGATGTACACGCGTGTGCCGCCGGGACCCCTCCGTTGCACACGCGTGTGACATCGGGTCCCCTATATCTTACACACGCGTGTCCGCACGCCTGCGCCGCCCCGTATGTCCACGCGTGTGCCGCCAGGCCCCCAATATTGCACACGCGTGTGCCAGTGGGACCCTGATACTGCACACGCGTGTGCCACGGGCCCCTAATATTGCACACGCGTGTGCCACTGGGACCCCTCAATTGCGCGTGCGTGTGACATGGGGTCCCCTGTATTTTGCACACATGTGCCACAGGGACAGCCATGCGTCCACACGTGTGTGCCCCCTCGTTTGTCCACGCGTGTGTGCTGCCAGGCCCCCTCTATTGCACACGCGTGTGACATCAGGTCCCCTATATTTTGCACACGCGTACCGCAGGACCCCTGTACTGCACACGCGTGTGCCGCAGGGACCCCCCCCATTCGTCCACACGCGTGTGCCACCCCATACGTCCACGCGTGTGCTACCAGGACCCCTATAGTGTACATGCGTGTGCCACTGGGACCCCTATATTGCACATGCGTGTGACCTCAGGTCCCCTAGGTTGCACACACGTGGGCCACCAAGACCTTTGCATTGCACACACGTGTGCCACAGGGACCCCCGCGTGTCCACACGCGTGTGCCACCCCGTACGTCCACGCGTGTGCTGCCAGGACCCCTCTGTCGCACGCGCGTGTGACATCAGGTGCCCCCGTGTTTTACACCCGTGTGCCACGGGGACCCCCGCATCGCACGCACGCGTGTGACATCATCAGGTCCCCCGCATCGCACACGCGTGTGCCAGGGGGGGCCGCACGCCCCTTACGAGCGTGCGAGGGGCCTCGTGCGTTGCCCGGGTGCCCCCGCCCCCACCCATGGGTGCCCCCGCGCCCCACGTCATCGCCCGGGCAAAGGGCGCCCGGCCCCGCCCCCACCCAGGTGTGTTGGGGGTGGGGGTGGGGTGGGGGAGGGGCGCGGCGTCACCCAGGTGATGTTTGTGTTGGTAACGAGGGCGGGGGTGGGGTGGGTGTGACGTCACGGGGGTGACATCAGCGGGGTGGGGAGAACGGGGACACCCTGTCGCATGCACGGGGAACCCCGACGGGCTCCCGCGGCCCACGCGTCCACCACGACCAGGAGAACCCCCCGTCCCCACGTCCCCACCACCAACCAGGACAACCCCGTGTCCCACATCCCCACCCAACCCCTGGACACCCCCATTGTCCCCCGTCCCCACGTCCCCACCACCAACCAGGACAACCCCGTGTCCCCACCGAACCCCTGGACACCCCCATTGTCCCCCATCCCCACATCCCCACCATGAGTCAGGACAACCCCATGGCCCACATCTCCACCATGGACCAGGACAACCCCCTGTCCCACGTCCCCACTGAACCCCTGGACACCTTCATGTCCCCCATCCCCATGTCTCCACCATGGACCAGGACAACCCCGTGTCCTCCATCCCCACCGAACCCCTTGACACTCTCGTTGTCCCCCATCCCCACGTCCCCACCAAGCCCCTTGACACCCCTGTGTCTCCCATCCCCACGTCCCCACCACAAACCAGGACACCCACGTGTCCCCCCACGTCCCCACCATGAACTATGACATCCCCATGTCCCACGTCCCCACCATGTAACAGGACAACCCCACGTCCTACATCCCCACCACAAACCGGGACACAGAGTTGTCCTGGTTCATGGTGGGGACGTGGGGATGGGGGGACACAAGGATGTCAAGGGGCTTGGTGGGGACATGAGGGACACGTGGGTGTCCTGGTCGTGGTGGGGACATGGAGGACAACCCCACGTCCTACATCCCCACCACAAACCGGGACACTCCCATTGTCCTCCATGTCCCCACCATGACCAGGACACCCACGTGTCCCTCACGTCCCCACCAAACTCCTTTGCACCACCGTGTCCCCCCCATACCCACCACGTACCATGACACCCTCGTGTCCCCCGTTCCCACATCCCCACCACCATGACCAGGACAACCCCGTGTCCCCCATCCCCACGTCCCCACCAAACCCCTTGACACCTTCATGTGCCCCATCCCCACGTGTCCCCCATCCCCACCAAACCCCTTGACACCCCCATGTCCCCCATCCCCACATGTCCCCCATCCCCACGTGTCCCCCATCCCCACGTGTCCCCCATCCCCACGTGTCCCCCGTCCCCACGTCCTCTCCGTCCCCACGTCCCCACCATGACCACCACAACCCTGTGTCCCCCATCCCCACATGTCCTCTTCTCCATCCCCACGTCCCCACCAAACCCCTTGACACCTTCATGTGCCCCATCCCCACGTGTCCCCCATCCCCACCAAACCACTTGACACCCCCATGTCCCCCATCCCCACGTCTTCTCCATCCCCACGTGTCCCCCATCCCCACGTCCTCTCCATCCCCACGTCCCCACCATGACCAGCACAACCCCGTGTCCCCCATCCCCACGTCCCCACCAAACCCCTTGACACCTTCATGTCCCCCATCCCCACGTCCCCACCATGACCAGCACAACCCCGTGTCCCCCATCCCCACGTGTCCCCCATCCCCACGTCTTCTCCATCCCCACATGTCTCCCATCCCCACGTCCTCTCCATCCCCACGTCCCCACCATGACCAGCACAACCCCGTGTCCCCCATCCCCACGTCCCCACCAAACCCCTTGACACCCCCTCAAGATCTTCCCCCCCCAAACCCATCCCCGTGGGGGCGTGGAGGAAGTGCCACCCCTCCGCTGGGCGTGGTGATGATGCTGTGACATTCCCCGGCGTGCGTGTCACCACATGTGTCACAAAGCGTCCCCACAGCTGGAACGGTGGGGACAAAAGTCCAAACCATCTTCCCTCCCTCGGCGTCGTCATATTTCTCCTGCCACCCCCCGCGGCCGTGAGGTTCAGTCGGCTGCTGCCACCGGGGAGGAAGGACACGGCCAACAGCCATGGCGGGGAGGACACGCCGGTGGCTAGTTGTCCTCCTGGGCTGGGTGATGACAGGTGAGTTTGGAGACCCACCAGCAAGGGGGAAGGTGGAGAAGATGGGGAGGACGGGGGGAGGAGATTGGAGAAGGTCCATGCATGGATGGATGGTCTTGGAGGAGGAGGAAGGATGGTGAAGGTTGTGGTTGGTCTGCTCCATGAAGAGGTTGTTGGGTTGGGAGACGCGGTGGGGAGAGGGTTGGGTGGTCTGCTCATGCCTGAACCTCAGCAGCAGCCACCATGGGTGAGATGAGCACCTCCATGGTCGTCAGCGCTGGAGCCACCTCAAGCACTGTCACCTCCTCAGAGGGGACCTCCACAGCAGCCCCCACCACCTCAGAACGCACCTCCACGGTCTTCTCAACCACAGGAGCCTCATCCATTCCTGTCACCTCCGCAGGTGTGACCACCACGACAGTCACTGCCACCACCTCAACAGAAACAGCAAGTTCTTTCTCGACCACTGGAGCCACCTCCACAACTCTCACCACCACAGAGGTGACCTCCACGGCATATCCAACCAGCACCCACCCAGAGACCTCCACAGCACCCACCAGCCAAGACAATTCCACAACACTCACCGAAACCACCAAAGAGACCTCCAGAGTCCCCACCACCACAATCCAAGAGACCTCTACAGAAACCACCAGCACCACTGAAGAGACCTCCACAACATCCATCACTGCCACCCAGGAGACCTCCACAGCACCCATCACCCAGGAGACCTCCACAGCAACCACCACCCATGACACATCCACTACACCCACCAGCACCCCAGAAGGGACCTCCACAGCACCCACCACCGCCACCCAGGAGACCTCCACAGCACCCATCACCCAAGAGACCTCCACAGCACCCACCACCGCAATCACCCAGGAGACCTCCACAGCACCCATCACCCAAGAGACCTCCACAGCACCCACCACCGCCACCCAGGAGACCTCCACAGCACCCATCACCCAAGAGACCTCCACAGCAGCCACCACTGCCACCCAGGAGACCTCCACAGCACCCATCACACAGCAGACCTCCACAGCACCCACCACCGCCACCCAGGAGACCTCCACAGCACCCATCACCCAAGAGACCTCCACAGCACCCACAACTGCCACCCAGGAGACCTCCACAGCACCCATCACCCAGGAGACCTCCACAGCACCCACCACCGCCACCCAGGAGACCTCCACAGCACCCATCACCCAAGAGACCTCCACAGCAGCCACCACTGCCACCCAAGAGACCTCCACAGAACCCATCACCCAAGAGACCTCCACAGCAGCCACCACTGCCACCCAGGAGACCTCCACAGCACCCATCACCCAGGAGGTCTCCACAGCACCCAGCACCGCCACCCAAGAGACCTCCACAGCACCCATCACCCAGGAGACCTCCACAGCACCCATCACCCAGGAGACCTCCACAGCACCCACCACTGCCACCCAGGAGACCTCCACAGCACCCATCACCCAGGAGACCTCCACAGCACCCACCACTGCCACCCAAGAGACGTCCACAGCACCCACCACCGCCACCCAGGAGACCTCCACAGCACCCATAACCCAAGAGACCTCCACAGCACCCATCACCCAGGAGACCTCCACAGCACCCACCACCCAGGAGACCTCCACAGCACCCACCACTGCCACCCAAGAGACCTCCACAGCACCCATCACCCAAGAGACCTCCACAGCACCCACCACGGCCACCCAGGAGACCTCCACAGCAACCATCACCCAAGAGACCTCCACAGCAGCCACCACTGCCACCCAAGAGACCTCCACAGCACCCATCACCCAAGAGACCTCCACAGCCCCCATCACCCAGGAGACCTCCACAGCACCCACCACCGCCACCCAGGAGACCTCCACAGCACCCATCACCCAAGAGACCTCCACAGCACCCACCACCGCCACCCAGGAGACCTCCACAGCACCCACCAGTGCCACCCAGGAGACCTCCACAGCACCCATCACCCAAGAGACCTCCACAGCACCCATCACCCAAGAGACCTCCACAGCACCCATCACCCAGGAGACCTCCACAGCACCCACCACCCAAGAGACCTCCACAGCACCCATCACCCAGGAGACCTCCATAGCACCCACCACCGCCACCCAAGAGACCTCTATGACACCCATCACCCAAGAGACCTCCACAGCACCCATCACCCAGGAGACCTCCACAGCACCCACCACCGCCACCCAGGAGACCTCCACAGCACCCATCACCCAAGAGACCTCCACAGCACCCATCACCCAGGAGACCTCCACAGCACCCACCACCGCAATCACCCAGGAGACCTCCACAGCACCCATCACCCAAGAGACCTCCACAGCACCCATCACCCAGGAGACCTCCACAGCACCCACCACCGCCACCCAAGAGACCTCCACAGCACCCACCACTGCAATCACCCAAGAGATCTCCACATCACCCACCACTGGCACCCAGGAGACCTCCACAGCACCCATCACCCAGGAGACCTCCACAGCACCCACCACTGCCACCCAGGAGACCTCCACAGCACCCATCACCCAGGAGACCTCCACAGCACCCACCACCGCAATCACCCAGGAGACCTCCACAGCACCCATCACCCAAGAGACCTCCACAGCACCCACCACTGCCACCCAAGAGACCTCCACAGCACCCATCACCCAAGAGACCTCCACAGCACCCACCACCGCCACCCAGGAGACCTCCACAGCACCCATCACCCAGGAGGTCTCCACAGCACCCACCACCGCCACCCAGGAGACCTCCACAGCACCCATCACCCAAGAGACCTCCACAGCACCCACCACTGCCACCCAGGAGACCTCCACAGCACCCATCACCCAAGAGACCTCCACAGCACCCATCACCCAGGAGACCTCCACAGCACCCACCACCGCCACCCAGGAGACCTCCACAGCACCCATCACCCAAGAGACCTCCACAGCACCCATCACCCAGGAGACCTCCACAGCACCCACCACCGCCACCCAAGAGACCTCCACAGCACCCACCACTGCAATCACCCAAGAGATCTCCACAGCACCCACCACTGGCACCCAGGAGACCTCCACAGCACCCACCACCGCCACCCAGGAGACCTCCACAGCACCCATCACCCAAGAGACCTCCACAGCACCCACCACTGCCACCCAGGAGACCTCCACAGCACCCACCACTGCCACCCAGGAGACCTCTATGACACCCAACACCCAAGAGACGTCCACAGCACCCACCACCGCCACCCAAGAGACCTCCACAGCACCCATCACCCAAGATACCTCCACAGCACCCACCACCGCCACCCAGGAGACCTCCACAGCCCCCATCACCCAAGAGACCTCCACAGCACCCACCACCGCAATCACCCAGGAGACCTCCACAGCACCCATCACCCAGGAGACCTCTACGACACCCAACACCCAAGAGACCTCCACAGCACCCACCACCGCAATCACCCAGGAGACCTCCACAGCACCCACCACCGCCACCCAGGAGACCTCCACAGCACCCACCACCGCCACCCAGGAGACCTCCACAGCACCCACCAGTGCCACCCAGGAGACCTCCACAGCACCCATCACCCAAGAGACCTCCACAGCACCCATCACCCAAGAGACCTCCACAGCACCCATCACCCAGGAGACCTCCACAGCACCCACCACCCAAGAGACCTCCACAGCACCCATCACCCAGGAGACCTCCATAGCACCCACCACCGCCACCCAAGAGACCTCTATGACACCCATCACCCAAGAGACCTCCACAGCACCCATCACCCAGGAGACCTCCACAGCACCCACCACCGCCACCCAGGAGACCTCCACAGCACCCATCACCCAAGAGACCTCCACAGCACCCATCACCCAGGAGACCTCCACAGCACCCACCACCGCCACCCAAGAGACCTCCACAGCACCCACCACTGCAATCACCCAAGAGATCTCCACATCACCCACCACTGGCACCCAGGAGACCTCCACAGCACCCATCACCCAGGAGACGTCCACAGCACCCACCACTGCCACCCAGGAGACCTCCACAGCACCCATCACCCAGGAGACCTCCACAGCACCCACCACCGCAATCACCCAGGAGACCTCCACAGCACCCATCACCCAAGAGACCTCCACAGCACCCACCACTGCCACCCAAGAGACCTCCACAGCACCCATCACCCAAGAGACCTCCACAGCACCCACCACCGCCACCCAGGAGACCTCCACAGCACCCATCACCCAGGAGGTCTCCACAGCACCCACCACCGCCACCCAGGAGACCTCCACAGCACCCATCACCCAAGAGACCTCCACAGCACCCACCACTGCCACCCAGGAGACCTCCACAGCACCCACCACTGCCACCCAAGAGACCTCCACAGCACCCATCACCCAAGAGACCTCCACAGCACCCATCACCCAGGAGACCTCCATAGCACCCACCACCGCCACCCAAGAGACCTCTATGACACCCATCACCCAAGAGACCTCCACAGCACCCATCACCCAGGAGACCTCCACAGCACCCACCACTGCCACCCAGGAGACCTCCACAGCACCCATCACCCAAGAGACCTCCACAGCACCCATCACCCAGGAGACCTCCACAGCACCCACCACCGCCACCCAGGAGACCTCCACAGCACCCATCACCCAAGAGACCTCCACAGCACCCATCACCCAGGAGACCTCCACAGCACCCACCACCGCCACCCAAGAGACCTCCACAGCACCCACCACTGCAATCACCCAAGAGATCTCCACAGCACCCACCACTGGCACCCAGGAGACCTCCACAGCACCCACCACCGCCACCCAGGAGACCTCCACAGCACCCATCACCCAAGAGACCTCCACAGCACCCACCACTGCCACCCAGGAGACCTCCACAGCACCCACCACTGCCACCCAGGAGACCTCTACGACACCCAACACCCAAGAGACGTCCACAGCACCCACCACCGCCACCCAAGAGACCTCCACAGCACCCATCACCCAAGATACCTCCACAGCACCCACCACCGCCACCCAGGAGACCTCCACAGCCCCCATCACCCAAGAGACCTCCACAGCACCCACCACCGCAAACACCCAGGAGACCTCCACAGCACCCACCACCGCAATCACCCAGGAGACCTCCACAGCACCCACCACCGCAATCACCCAGGAGACCTCCACAGCACCTACCACCGCCACCCAGGAGACCTCCACAGCACCCACCACGGCCACCCAGGAGACCTCCACAGCACCCATCACCCAGGAGGTCTCCACAGCACCCACCACTGCCACCCAAGAGACCTCCACAGCACCCACCACTGCAATCACCCAAGAGATCTCCACATCACCCACCACTGGCACCCAGGAGACCTCCACAGCACCCACCACCGCCACCCAGGAGACCTCCACAGCACCCATCACCCAAGAGACCTCCACAGCACCCACCACCGCAATCACCCAGGAGACCTCCACAGCACCCACCACTGCCACCCAAGAGACCTCCACAGCAGCCATCACCCAAGAGACCTCCACAGCACCCACCACCGGAATCACCCAGGAGACCTCCACAGCACCCACCACTGCCACCCAAGAGACCTCCACAGCAGCCATCACCCAAGAGACCTCCACAGCACCCACCACCGCAATCACCCAGGAGACCTCCACAGCACCCACCACTGCCACCCAAGAGACCTCCACAGCAGCCATCACCCAGGAGACCTCCACAGCACCCACCACCGGAATCACCCAGGAGACCTCCACAGCACCCATCACCCAAGAGACCTCCACAGCACCCACCACTGCCACCCAGGAGACCTCCACAGCACCCATCACCCAAGATACCTCCACAGCACCCACCACTGCCACCCAGGAGACCTCCACAGCACCCACCACCGCAATCACCCAGGAGACCTCCACAGCCCCCATCATCCAGGAGACCTCCACAGCACCCACCAACGCCACCCAGGAGACCTCCATAGCACCCACCACCGCCACCCAGGAGACCTCCACAGCACCCATCACCCAGGAGACCTCCACAGCAGCCACCACTGCCACCCAGGAGACCTCCACAGCACCCATCACCCAGGAGGTCTCCACAGCACCCAGCACCGCCACCCAAGAGACCTCCACAGCACCCATCACCCAGGAGACCTCCACAGCACCCACCACTGACACCCAAGAGACCTCCACAGCACCCACCACTGCCACCCAGGAGACCTCCACAGCACCCACCACCGCCACCCAGGAGACCTCCACAGCCCCCATCACCCAGGAGACCTCCACAGCACCCACCACCGCCACCCAGGAGACCTCCACAGCCCCCATCACCCAGGAGACCTCCACAGCACCCACCACTGCCACCCAGGAGACCTCCACAGCACCCGTCACCCAAGAGACCTCCACAGCACCCATCACCCAGGAGACCTCCACAGCACCCACCACCGCCACCCAGGAGACCTCCACAGCACCCATCACCCAAGAGACCTCCACAGCACCCATCACCCAAGAGACCTCCATAGCACCCACCACCGCCACCCAAGAGACCTCTATGACACCCATCACCCAAGATACCTCCACAGCACCCACCACCGCAATCACCCAAGAGTCCTCCACAGCACCCACCACCGCCACCCAGGAGACCTCCACAGCACCCATCACCCAAGAGACCTCCACAGCACCCACCACTGCCACCCAGGAGACCTCTACGACACCCATCACCCAAGAGACGTCCACAGCACCCACCACCGCCACCCAGGAGACCTCCACAGCACCCATCACCCAAGAGACCTCCACAGCAACCACCACTGCCACCCAGGAGACCTCCACAGCACCCACCACCGCAATCACCCAGGAGACCTCCACAGCACCCACCACTGCCACCCAAGAGACCTCCACAGCACCCATCACCCAAGAGACCTCCACAGCACCCACCACCGCCACCCAGGAGACCTCCACAGCACCCACCACCGCCACCCAGGAGACCTCCACAGCACCCATCACCCAGGAGGTCTCCACAGCACCCACCACCGCCACCCAGGAGACCTCCACAGCACCCATCACCCAAGAGACCTCCACAGCACCCACCACTGCCACCCAGGAGACCTCCACAGCACCCACCACTGCCACCCAAGAGACCTCCACAGCACCCACCACTGCAATCACCCAAGAGATCTCCACATCACCCACCACTGGCACCCAGGAGACCTCCACAGCACCCACCACCGCCACCCAGGAGACCTCCACAGCACCCATCACCCAAGAGACCTCCACAGCACCCACCACTGCCACCCAGGAGACCTCCACAGCACCCACCAGTGCCACCCAGGAGACCTCCACAGCACCCATCACCCAAGAGACCTCCACAGCACCCACCACCGCAATCACCCAGGAGACCTCCACAGCACCCACCACTGCCACCCAAGAGACCTCCACAGCAGCCATCACCCAAGAGACCTCCACAGCAGCCACCACCGCCACCCAGGAGACCTCCACAGCACCCATCACCCAGGAGACCTCCACAGCACCCACCACCGCCACCCAGGAGACCTCCATAGCACCCACCACCGCCACCCAGGAGACCTCCACAGCACCCATCACCCAAGAGACCTCCACAGCACCCACCACTGCCACCCAAGAGACCTCCACAGCACCCACCACCGCCACCCAGGAGACCTCCACAGCCCCCATCACCCAAGAGACCTCCACAGCACCCACCACCGCCACCCAGGAGACCTCCACAGCACCCATCACCCAGGAGACCTCCACAACACCCACCACTGCCACCCAGGAGACCTCCACAGCACCCATCACCCAAGAGACCTCCACAGCACCCACCACTGCCATCCAGGAGACCTCCACAGCACCCATCACCCAAGAGACCTCCACAGCAACCACCACCGCCACCCAGGAGACCTCCACAGCACCCATCACCCAGGAGACCTCCACAGCACCCACCACTGCCACCCAAGAGACCTCCACAGCACCCACCACCGCAATCACCCAGGAGACCTCCACAGCACCCATCACCCAGGAGACCTCCACAGCAGCCACCACCGCCACCCAGGAGACCTCCACAGCACCCATCACCCAGGAGACCTCCACAGCACCCACCACCGCCACCCAGGAGACCTCCACAGCACCCATCACCCAAGAGACCTCCACAGCACCCACCACTGCCACCCAAGAGACCTCCACAGCACCCACCACCGCCACCCAGGAGACCTCCACAGCACCCATCACCCAGGAGACCTCCACAGCACCCACCACCGCCACCCAGGAGACCTCCACAGCACCCATTACCCAGGAGACCTCCACAGCACCCACCACTGCCACCCAGGAGACCTCCACAGCACCCATCACCCAAGAGACCTCCACAGCACCCACCACTGCCACCCAGGAGACCTCCACAGCACCCATCACCCAAGAGACCTCCACAGCACCCACCACTGCCAACCAAGAGACCTCCACAGCACCCATCACCCAAGAGAACTCCTCAGCACCCACCACCGCCACCCAGGAGACCTCCACAGCACCCATCACCCAAGAGACCTCCACAGCACCCACCACTGCCACCCAAGAGGCCTCCACAGCAGCCACCACTGCCACCCAAGAGACCTCCATAGCACCCACCACCGCCACCCAGGAGACCTCTACGACACCCATCACCCAAGAGACCTCCACAGCACCCATCACCCAGGAGACCTCCATAGCACCCACCACCGCCACCCAGGAGACCACCACAGCACCCATCACCCAGGAGACCTCCACAGCACCCACCACTGCTACCCAAGAGACCTCCACAGCACCCACCACCGCCACCCAGGAGACCACCACAGCACCCATCACCCAGGAGACCTCCACAGCACCCACCACTGACACCCAAGAGACCTCCACAGCACCCATCACCCAGGAGACCTCCACAGCACCCACCACTACTACCCAAGAGACCTCCACAGCACCCATCACCCAGGAGGTCTCCACAGCACCCACCACTGCCACCCAGGAGACCTCCACAGCACCCATCACCCAGGAGACCTCCACAGCACCCACCACTGACACCCAGGAGACCTCCACAGCACCCATCACCCAAGAGACCTCCACAGCACCCACCACTGCCACCCAGGAGACCTCCACAGCAACCATCACCCAGGAGACCTCCACAGCACCCACCACTGCCACCCAAGAGACCTCCACAGCACCCACCACCGCCACCCAGGAGACCTCTATGACACCCATCACCCAAGATACCTCCACAGCACCCACCACCGCCACCCAGGAGACCTCCACAGCACCCACCACCGCAATCACCCAGGAGACCTCCACAGCACCCATAACCCAAGAGACCTCCACAGCACCCACCACCGCCACCCAGGAGACCTCCACAGCACCCATCACCCAAGAGACCTCCACAGCACCCACCACTGCCACCCAAGAGACCTCCACAGCACCCATCACCCAGGAGACCTCCACAGCACCCACCACCCAGGAGACCTCCACAGCACCCATCACCCAAGAGACCTCCACAGCACCCACCACTGCCACCCAGGAGACCTCCACAGCACCCATCACCCAGGAGACCTCTACAGCACCCATCACCCAAGAGACCTCCACAGCACCCATCACCCAGGAGACCTCCACAGCACCCACCACCCAGGAGACCTCCACAGCACCCACCACTGCCACCCAAGAGACCTCCACAGCACCCATCACCCAAGAGACCTCCACAGCACCCACCACCACCACCACCCAGGAGACCTCTACGGCACCCATCACCCAGGAGACCTCCACAGCACCCATCACCCAAGAGACCTCCACAGCACCCACCACCGCAATCACCCAGGAGACCTCCACAGCACCCATCACCCAAGAGACCTCCACAGCACCCACCACCGCAATCACCCAGGAGACCTCCACAGCACCCATCACCCAAGAGACCTCCACAGCACCCACCACTGCCACCCAGGAGACCTCCACAGCACCCACCACCGCCACCCAGGAGACCTCCACAGCACCCATCACCCAAGAGACCTCCACAGCACCCACCACTGCCACCCAGGAGACCTCCACAGCACCCACCACCCAGGAGACCTCCACAGCACCCACCACTGCCACCCAGGAGACCTCCACAGCACCCACCACCGCCACCCAGGAGACATCCACGGCACCCATCACCCAGGAGACCTCTACAGCACCCATCACCCAAGAGACCTCCACAGCACCCATCACCCAGGAGACCTCCACAGCACCCACCACCACCACCCAGGAGACCTCTACGGCACCCATCACCCAGGAGACCTCCACAGCACCCATCACCCAAGAGACCTCCACAGCACCCACCACCGCAATCACCCAGGAGACCTCCACAGCACCCATCACCCAAGAGACCTCCACAGCACCCACCACCGCAATCACCCAGGAGACCTCCACAGCACCCATCACCCAAGAGACCTCCACAGCACCCACCACTGCCACCCAGGAGACCTCCACAGCACCCACCACCGCCACCCAGGAGACATCCACGGCACCCATCACCCAGGAGACCTCCACAGCACCCACCACCGCCACCCAGGAGACCTCCACAGCACCCATCACCCAGGAGACCTCCACAGCACCCACCACTGCCACCCAGGAGACCTCCACAGCACCCATCACCCAAGAGACCTCCACAGCACCCATCACCCAGGAGACCTCCACAGCACCCACCACCGCAATCACCCAGGAGACCTCCACAGCACCCATCACCCAAGAGGCCTCCACAGCACCCACCACTGCCACCCAGGAGACCTCCACAGCACCCATCACCCAGGAGACCTCCACAGCACCCACCACCACCCAGGACACCCGCACAACCACCTCCAACACCCTCTTTCCTTCAGGTACGTCCCCCCCCTCCCACTTCCACCCCTAGACCCACCCTGTCCCTCGGGTCACCTCCACCCCACCCATCTCCACGTGGGTTCCCGTCACCAGGGTGTCCCCAGGGTGCCCTGCTGACCCCCCCCACCATGTTCCCACCCAGTTATCTGCCAGAATGGTGGCACCTACGATGGCATCAAGTGTCTCTGCACCCCGTATTTCTACGGCGACTTGTGCCAGTTCTCCACCAACTCCATCGAGACCGCCCTCCGTAAGTGTCACCTCCACCCGTCCCCCCATGGCCTCCACGGAGGTTCTGGCCTCCCTGGGCCACCACGTTGACCTCCATCGTGTCCTCTAGCTTTTCCGGGGACAATCTTAGCCAACGTGGGGCTGGTGGTGACCGTCACCAACTTCAACTACACGGAGGAGTTGCAGGACACCCAGTCGGAGACCTACCGCAATTTTGAGGAGCACTTTCGGAGGGAGGTGAGGACGAGGGGTTGAGTTGTCCCTCCGTGGTCACGTTGTCCCCTCGGTGGTGGCTCACGCAACCTTTTGGCTTTGTAGATAAAGAAGATTTATGGGAACATCCCTGGCTACGAGGGCGTGAAGATCATCAGCCTCAAGTAAGGGGTCCTTGGCAAGCTGGGGTGGGGGGGGTCGGGGTGGGGGGGGACACCCCGTTCACCCCTCCAACCCCACTGTGTCCCCTTCTCCACAGGCCCGGCAGCATCGTGGTGGACCATCAGATCTTCTTCACCATGATGAATAGCAGCAACATGATGGAGAATTTTGAGGAGATAACGAAGAATCTGGTGGAGAGGTTGGAAGAGACGGTGGCCAACCAGGGCGCTTGTCTGCACAACAGCTGTGGGTGCCTTCCCATGTCCCCACCCCATGGACACCTGGGTGTCCCCCCCACGGACGCCTGGGTGCCACCAGGAGCACCCAAGGTTGGGTGTCTGACGTCCTCTCCCTCTGTCCCCCCAACCACAGCCATCCTCTGCCTCACCGTGTCGCCCAACCCCATCGTCAGGAACATGACGGAGACGTCTTCTGTGAACGGTGAGACCTCTGGGGACCCTCCTGCCAACCCCACCAGCCCCTGGTGCCCCCCACCAGTTCCCCCAGTCCCACACGGGTCCCACCACTCCCTCACATACCCCACAAGTTCTCCCAGCGTCCCCATGCACCCCACCACCCCCTCACCCGTCCCACCACCCCCTCACCTGTCCCACCACCTCCTCACCCGTCCCACCACCCCCTCACCCATCCCACCACCTCCTCACCCGTCCCACCACCCCCTCACCCATCCCACCAGCCCCTCGCTTGTCCCACCACCCCCCAGTGCCCCCCACCAACCCCCAGCTGGTCCCACCAGCTCCTCGCTCATCCCACCACCTCCCCACCTGTCCCACCACCTCCTCACCCATCCCACCACCTCCTTGCTCATCCCACCATCTCTTCACCCGTCCCACCACCCCCTCACCCACCCCACCACCCCCTCACCCATCCCACCAGCCCCTCACTTGTCCCACCACCCCCTCACCCATCCCACCAGCCCCTCACCCGTCCCACCACCTCCTCACCCGTCCCACCACCCCCTCACCCGTCCCACCACCCCCTCACCCATCCCACCACCTCCTCACCCATCCCACCACCTCCTCACCCATCCCACCAGCTCCTCACCCGTCCCACCAGCTCCTCACCTGTCCCACCAGCTCCTCACCCATCCCATCAGCTCCTCACCCGTCCCACCAGCTCCTCACCTGTCCCACCAGCTCCTCACCCATCCCATCAGCTCCTCACCCGTCCCACCAGCTCCTCACCTGTCCCACCAGCTCCTCACCCATCCCACCAGCTCCTCACCCGTCCCACCAGCTCCTCACCCATCCCACCACCCCCCAGTGCCCCCCACCATCCCCTCGCTTGTCCCACCAGCCCCCCACCCATCCCACCAGCCCCTCACCCATCCTACCAGCCGCCTACACGCCCCACCAGCTCCTGTCCCACCCCACCCACCGCTTGCCCACCCCACCAGCCCCCTACGTGTCCCACCACCCCCAGACCCCCCCAGCGCTCCCGTTCTCCTCCTAACCACCCCACCCCACCCCCCCAGAGATCTGCTGGCTGCGAGCACCCAGCAACTACCGGGATTTCTACTACCTGGTGATCGTGGAGGACGTCATCCATTGCATCACCAACTGCACGCCCAACATGCCGACCACCATGGACTGTCACTACGGCCAGTGCCACATCACCCGGGCCGGTCCCCAGTGCTTGTGAGTGTCACCACCGTGGCCATGAGGTTGACCGGTGGAGGAGTCTTCGTCATCCCTGCTCCGGTCCCGTGGGGATGGGTGGAAGGAGAGGTGGGACCTGATCTCGTGTCCTTCCCACAGCTGCCAGGACGAAGCCCTGTACTGGTACACGGGCGCTCGCTGCTCCGGCCGTGTCAGCAAGTTGGCCACTGGGTTGGGGTTGGTGGCCACCGTGTTGCTCATCGCTTGCATCGTCCTCGCCGTGATGTTGGTCAGGAGCCGCCGGAGGAAGTACAGGCTGAGGTAGAGGAGCTTGGACCTCTGGGTTCCTTGTTGGGTGGGAGGGTCTTCCAGTTCAGAGCAGGGTTGGCACCCGGACGCCTGGGTTCACCATGGGTGAGGGGAACCCCCTTCTCCAGCTCTCCGCACCCCCTTTGAGACACCCTCCTTCTGCCCACCAGTGACTCTCTACCCTACGCTGGTGGCAACTGGTATGAGGAGGACAGCTTCACCTGGCACTCGCCCGATGGCTTCCTCTACCGCAACATGGGAGCCCAGAGCGCCGTAGGTGAACCCCAACCCCAGTTTGGGGTGATGGAGACCAACGCTTTGGGAAGACCCCCAAGACAACCAACCGCCCCCCGCCATCATCCTTCTGTAGCTGGTGAGGGTCCACACAAATTCACACCTTCGCTGGAGCTGGTGGACACCTCAAACCCGGTACGTCCCCCTTCTTCTCCGGCAGCACCCACCACCCTCCACTGGCCCGAGGACCCAAGGGAGACCCCCCCCCCACCCCTCTCACCCCCTTGCCTCTCCTCCTTCTCCCCCTCCAGATGAAGATCTCCAGGCCGAAGCTCACAACCCAGCTATGATCCTGCACCGGGGACATCTTGGCTGTCAACAGAGGAAGCTCCAACTGGGATGAAGAGCAGAGATCCCTCAACCTCAACTCAAACGGGTCTTCTCTTCCAAAGAGGAGACCCAAATCCACCCGGAGTGGCCGGACCACCGGCACGCGGGTCGTGCCGAAACCCGGGTGAGATACCTGGGGTGGGCAACACCTTCCGCCCCCCCGATATTTATTATTTATTTGGATGATGAAGGCTGCAGCGCCGGGTGCCACCAGAACGCCCACGTCTCCCAGGTCCAGCCCTGGGGGTGGGGGGAGCCGCACGGGGACGATGTCCACCCCCCCAGCGCGGAGGGGAACCCCCTTAGCGGGGGGGGGAGGGGCGCAGGACTCCTCATGGGGCGCAGGCTGCGGAAAGCTGCGGGGGGGGGGCTGTCACGGAGGACACCCCCCCAATTTCACACGGGTACCACGCGTTGTAATAAATTTTATTATTATTATTATTATTATTATTATTATTATTATTATTATTATTACTACTACTACGTGCTGTTGAGTGCTCCAAACTGGGGAGCACTGGGATGTACTGGGACACCCCAGGGAGCACGTGGTGCCCAGAACAAACTGGGATGTACTGGGAAGTAGTGGGAGAACCCGGGGAGCACATGGTGCCCAGAACAAACTGGGGAGCACTGGGATGTACTGGGACACCCCGGGGAGCACGTGGCACCCGGGTCACACTGGGAAGTACTGGGACACCCCGGGGAGCACGTGGCACCTAGAACAAATTGGGAAGTACTGGGAAGTACTGGGACACCCTGGGGAGCACGTGGCACCCAGGTCACACTGGGAAGTACTGGGAAGTACTGGGGCACAGTGGGAAGAAGGGAGCGTGGGAGGGGGGGATATGGGACAGGGGACAATCCTGGGTGGGGGGACACCCACCCAGCACCGCCAGCACCACGGACAGCGCTGGGCCGGGGGGTGGGCACCCATGGGTGCCTGGGGGTGGGTGGGGCTGGGGAGGGCACCCATGGGTGCCTGGGGACAGAGGGTCCTGGGGAAATGGCCCACAGGTGCCCGGAGAAGGAGGACCCCGGGGAGGGCACCCATGGGTGCCTGGGGGCGGAGGACCCTAGGGACAGCACCCAAGGGACCCTGAGGGTGCCCCGGGATGGCACCCGGGGATGGGTGGCCCTGGACAAACCACCTAAAGGTGCCACGGGGCCACCCCCACCCCCGGTGCCACCATCCTCCCTGTTGCGTGGTGAGGAAGGACCTCAAAACCCTTTTGGGGACAACGTGGAGGTGGCACAGGGTGCCCTGGTACCCAAGGGACTCGTACCCCTGGTCCGGCGGTGGGGTCGAGCGGGGAGGGGACATCGACGTGGCGCCGCTTTGCCGCGTCCCAGCCCGGCTCCAGCGATCCGGGGTGATTCAGCAGGAACCCAGCCCTTGACCTCCCCCCCATACACACAACCCCACCTTCTCCATCCATCCCCAGGAGATTTGGGGAGGGGACAACACCCCAAGGTGGGGCAGGACGACTGGGTGCCGGTAAAGAGAGGGGACCCGCCACGTATCACCCTAATCTTATCAACGCGCCGGGGGAAACCGCAGCTCCCTCCCTCCCTTGTCTCCGGCGCAAGGGTTGGGTCCGTTGTGGCCGGTCCAGAGCTGCCCAGGAAGGTGGAACGCCATGGGGACATCCGGACCTTCTCCCGCCCTTTCTATTTTGAGATTTGATAAAAATTACTCAGCGATTATTTACCAGCGCGGCCCTACCTTGCGGTTGATGACCGTGCCGGACCCGGCACACAAAGACCCGGCGTTCGGTAACTCCGGCTCAGTCTCTCCGTGGCTCCTGGCTCCTCCAGGTTCTGCTGATGATGGAGCTGGGTTGTTGCTTCTTCCTCCTCCTCTTCATCCCCTTGGAGGCTTTGTCAGGTAAGTGAGGGACAAGATGGAGGGATCTCCATCCTGCAGGCATGAGGTGTCATCCCCGCTCCCTTCCCACCACCGAAAATTCCCAAGATGGGGGGTTTGGGCTCTTTCTGGGCTTCCTGGTCCACTGGAAGCTCCTCGGCAAAGAACCAGGACCACCCACCTGCCCTCGGCACATGGGTGCTGTTCCCACCCATGGGATGCCCATGAGGGTGCCCCACCAGCCCTCCAAGGGCAAAGTCACCCTATGGGTGCCTGTTCCCCTCTTCCCTTCTCTTGGGTGGGGGATTCATTGACTCAGGCACCGGTCAGAGCTGGCTTTTGGGGGGGGGGACGGACGAACCCCACAACTCCCTCCCTGGACTCCTGGGTCTTCTCCTGGGGGGGGGGGGCTGGATGAGGTTGACTCACCCTACGTGGGGATGGGAGAGGAGTTGGTCTCCGGGGTCTCTCCTCCAGCTTGGGGGGGGGGGGTGTGTCTGGGATTCGCATCCCCCGCCCCCCCCCCCCCCCCCCCCCAACCTGAGGAACCTTCCAGAACCCTGCGAGAACGGCGGCACGGCGGTGGGGGAGGGATGCGTGTGCCCCCCTGGCTACAACGGCACCCGTTGCGAGACCAACGACCCCGCCAAGGCTTGCCAAAACGGTGGCACCGCCGTGGGGACGAAGTGTTACTGCCCGCCGGGATTTCGGGGTCCCCTTTGTGAACACCCCGACCCCGCCAGCGCCTGCCGGAACGGGGCGACGGCTTTTGGAATGACGTGCGTGTGTCCACCGGGATACCGGGGAGAAGTTTGCCAATATCCGGAGCAGCCCGGTTCCTGCCTAAACGGTGGCACGTTGGTGGGGGTGGTCTGCCACTGCCCCCCGGCAGCCTGGGGACCCCGGTGTGAGTGCACCAGCCCACCCGCTGCCACGGTGCCCACCACGACCGGGAGCCTGAGCACGGTGGGAGGTGAGAATGTCTCCACGCCGATGTTGGATGTCAACCGCACCACGCATCCCATGGAGACCCACGCCACGGTCCCAACCACCCTGGAAAGCGACACCACGACCACGCTCACGACTACCACCACAGAAAGCAAGGCCACGGCCACGCTGCTGGCACCCCGGGCAAGAAATGCCGTGACCAACCCACCAGAAAGCAACACCACAACCACGGAGAGAAACACCACGGCCACCACCCTGGAAAGCAACACCATGGACACGCTACTGACCACTGTGTTAAGCAATGCCATAGTCACTGCCCTGGAAAGCAACACCACGGCCAACTCCTTGGAAAGCAACACCACGGCCATGCTACTGACCTCCATGGAAAGCAACACCACGGCCAACTCCTTGGAAAGCAACACCACAACCACAGTGAGCAACACCATGGCCACCGCCCTGGAAAGCAACACCACGGACACACTAATGACCACCATGGAGAGCAACACCAGAGCCTCCCCACTGGAGAGCAACACCACAGCCATGGAGAGCACCACTACAACCACTTCCACGGAGAGCAACACCACAGCCGTGGAAAGCAACACCATGGCCACCCCCATGGAGAGCAACACCAGAGCCACCCCCATGGAAAGCAACACCACAGCCACAGTGAGCAAAACCATGGCCACCACCCTGGAAAGCAACACCACAGACACACTAATGACCACCGTGGTTAGCAACATCATGGTCACCCCCATGGAGAGCAACACCACGGCCATGGAGAGCACCACTACAACCACTTCCACGGAGAGCAACACCACAGCCGTGGAAAGCAACACCATGGCCACCCCCATGGAGAGCAACACCACGGCCATGGAGAGCACCACCACAGCCACCCCAATGGAGAACAACACCACAGCCACCCCAATGGAGAACACCACCACAGCCATGGAGAGCAACACCAGAGCCACCCCACTGGAGAGCAACACCACAGCCATGGAGAGCACCACTACAACCACTTCCACGGAGAGCAACACCACAGCCGTGGAAAGCAACACCATGGCCACCCCCATGGAGAGCAACACCAGAGCCACCCCCATGGAAAGCAACACCACAGCCACAGTGAGCAAAACCATGGCCACCACCCTGGAAAGCAACACCACAGACACACTAATGACCACCGTGGTTAGCAACATCATGGTCACCCCCATGGAGAGCAACACCACGGCCATGGAGAGCAACACCAGAGCCACCCCACTGGAGAGCAACACCACAGCCATGGAGAGCACCACTACAACCACTTCCACGGAGAGCAACACCACAGCCGTGGAAAGCAACACCATGGCCACCCCCATGGAGAGCAACACCAGAGCCACCCCCATGGAAAGCAACACCACAGCCATGGAGAGCAAAACCATGGCCACCACCCTGGAAAGCAACACCACAGACACACTAATGACCACCGTGGTTAGCAACATCATGGTCACCCCCATGGAGAGCAACACCACGGCCATGGAGAGCACCACTACAACCACTTCCACGGAGAGCAACACCACAGCCGTGGAAAGCAACACCATGGCCACCCCCATGGAGAGCAACACCACGGCCATGGAGAGCACCACCACAGCCACCCCAATGGAGAACAACACCACAGCCACCCCAATGGAGAACACCACCACAGCCATGGAGAGCAACACCAGAGCCACCCCACTGGAGAGCAACACCACAGCCATGGAGAGCACCACTACAACCACTTCCACGGAGAGCAACACCACAGCCGTGGAAAGCAACACCATGGCCACCCCCATGGAGAGCAACACCAGAGCCACCCCCATGGAAAGCAACACCACAGCCACAGTGAGCAAAACCATGGCCACCACCCTGGAAAGCAACACCACAGACACACTAATGACCACCGTGGTTAGCAACATCATGGTCACCCCCATGGAGAGCAACACCACGGCCATGGAGAGCACCACTACAACCACTTCCACGGAGAGCAACACCACAGCCGTGGAAAGCAACACCATGGCCACCCCCATGGAGAGCAACACCACGGCCATGGAGAGCACCACCACAGCCACCCCAATGGAGAACAACACCACAGCCACCCCAATGGAGAACACCACCACAGCCATGGAGAGCAACACCAGAGCCACCCCACTGGAGAGCAACACCACAGCCATGGAGAGCACCACTACAACCACTTCCACGGAGAGCAACACCACAGCCGTGGAAAGCAACACCATGGCCACCCCCATGGAGAGCAACACCAGAGCCACCCCCATGGAAAGCAACACCACAGCCACAGTGAGCAAAACCATGGCCACCACCCTGGAAAGCAACACCACAGCCACACTACCGACCCCTCTGGAAAGCAACACCATGACCACAGAGAACAACACCATGGCCACCACCCTGGAAAGCAACACCACAGCCACACTACCGACCCCCCTGGAAAGCAACACCACAGCCATGGAGAGCAACACCATGGCCACCTCCATGGAAAGCAACACCACAGCCACCACCCTGGAAAACACCACCACGGACACACTCATGACCACCATGGTTAACAACACCACAGCCACCCCCATGGAGAGCAATACCACGGCCATGGAGAGCAACACCACAGCCACGACCTTGGAAAACAACACCACCCCCATGGAGACCAACACCACGGTCACACTCCTGACCGCTCCCACCACCACCTCTGCTACCTCAGTGCCAGCTCAGCCCAATGCCACCCACGTGTTTCCCCTGGATGCCACCACAGCATGCACCAGGAACTGCACCAGCCCCACCACCGAGACCACAATGGTGACACCCCAGTCCCCTCCCAACACCACGGTGCCCACCACGATGTCGGCTCCTGGCTCCACCACCATCACCACCTGGTCCTCTTCAACCAGCAGAGCCACCACCACCACCTTGGCCACCCTCTGCCTCTACCTCCCACACGGGTCCAGCCCTCCGGCAAGTGGGTGTCTTGGCATGGGGTCCTTGGGGTGGGAGGGGTCTCCTTTCCAGGGCCAGGAGGGACATGGGGTCTCCTGTGGTGAGGGGAGAAGGAGGAAGAAGAGTGAGAGAAGGATGGACGTGGGTTCAGCCCGGTGGGTGACCTGGCACAGGGTCCTTGGAGTGGGGATCTCCTTCCCAGGGGTCTCCTGGGGCAAGGAGATAAAGGGGGGAGGAAGAAGGATGGATGTGGGTCTGCCATGGCCAAGGAACAGAGCTGCCAGGTTCCCTCACCAACTCCTTCTGCCCCCACCTCTCTTCCAGTCGTCTGCCACAACGGCGGCGTCGCCAACTTGACCGAGTGTCTCTGCCCACCCGGCTACTCCGGCCCCACTTGCGAGACGGTGGATGCCACCGATCAGTGCGCTGGTGGGAGCACGGCTGTGGGCAACCAGTGTGTCTGCCCACCGGGACGGTCGGGACCCCGTTGTGACACCCGTGATGAAACCACTGCTTGCCAGAACGGAGGCACAGCCGTGGGCACCGAGTGCTACTGCCCCGGTGGGTTTTATGGCCCACAGTGTGAGTACCACCACACCACCACCATCCCCACCTCTGAGAGGACCACCACATCCCCAGCAATGCCTGATCACCCTACGAGGAGCAGACCTACACCAAGGAGCAGACCTACACCAAGGAGCACCAGGAGAACCACCACCACGCCCATCCCAACCACCACAGGTTGGTTGGTGGGTCTTCCTTGGCGTGGATCCTCACACAAACGCCCCCACCCAGCCCTTTCTGGGAGAGGACCACCTGCGTGGACACCCCCACCCGAAGGGACCTGCACCTCTCAATGGGGACACACCAGGGAGCTGCTGGTTGGGACCAGGCACCACTTTTCTCCTTGTCCCCCCCAAAAAAAAACAACTGGGGGGCTGTGGTGATGGGGCACCCAACTGGGTGGACCTGGGAGAGGACACAGGGTGCTGGACATCATAGGATGGGGGGCAAGGGGGTGCAGGCAGGCAATGGGGGGTACCCATGAGCCCTTGTGCCCTTCTCCCTGCAGACCTCTGCCAGAACGGGGGTCACTGGACGGGGACGAGTTGTCTCTGCCCCCCCAATGTGGACGGAACCCGCTGTGAGTTTGGGGCATCGACCATCAACATCACGGCAGGTAAAGGAGAGAGGGACACCCCACCCCGTCCCCCCCATCCCTGAGATGGACACCCTGTGGGATGTCCCCATCTCATGAGCATCCTACCCCCTTCCACAAAGAGCTGGGCCCCTCCGTGATGATGCTGGCTCGTGTCACCAACCGGAACTTCTCCGAGGACATGAGGGACACCTCGTCCATCGCCTATCGCAGCTTTGTAGATGAGTTCAGCCGGATGGTGAGTCCCCCGCTGTGTCCTCCTGTGAGTCATGAGGGGGTCACCCCAAGGGACCACCCAGCCCAGCCCCACAGGTGACACATGTCTCTCCATCCCCAGATGGACCGGATCTACCACAACGTCTCCGGCTATCGTGGCACCCGGGTCCTGACCCTGACGTGAGTGTGGGCCTGGTGGTGGGGATGGGATGGGAGAGGAACCCATGGGATGGTGTGGGATAGGGTGGGGTGGGGTGGGATGGGTGAGGAACCCCCTGGGATGGGATGGGTGAGGAACCAATGGGATGAGGTGGGATGGATATGGGATGGAGATGGGATGGGGACAGGTGAGGAACCCCTGGGATGGGATGGAGATGGGATGGAGATAGGGATGGGTGAGGAACCCCTGGGATGGGATGGGATGGAGTGGGTCAGGAACCCCTTTCCCCATGCCAATGCTCTCACTGCCCTGCAGAAGAGGCAGCGTGATGGTGAACTACGCGGTCTTGCTGCACCCGTCGGCCAGAGACAAGCCCACCACCAACACTGACCGCCGAGCCCGGGAGCTGCTGGAGGCTGCCAACGCCGCGGCTCAGCCCCGAAACTGCAGCCACTCATCGGGTAGGTGCCAAACAAGCCACCGCCGGTCAGGGTTGGTCCTCACGTCTCTGGTGGCCTCTGGTGACCGCTCCCCACTCTTTCCTCTCCCAGAAGGGCTCTGCTTCAGCACGTCCTCCTCCAGATCTGCCCTCGCCAATGTGCCGGCGCTCAACGCCACAGGTGAACGCGGGTGGCCGGGACACCATGGGGAGTGGGACGGGGTCAGGACTGCCCTGACTGGTGCTTCTCCTCTCCAGAGCTCTGCAGAAAGTACACGCCGGCCAACTTCAGCCGGTATTACTACCCCTACCGCAGCGGGAACAGCCTCCTCTGCGTCACCAACTGCACCCTCAACGTCCCCGGATCCATCAACTGCAACAGTGGGCTCTGCCGGCTGACGCTGGAGGGACCCCGCTGCTTGTGAGTGGGCCCAGACCTCCCCCGTCCCCGTCCCTGACCCATGAGTCCCACCTTACCCCCCAGCCTGAACCCTCATCCGGGCCCAAACGTCCTCATAGCGCTGACTGTAAACCTGACGATGGCCCTAAACCTAACGATGGTCCTAAACCTAACGATGGCCCTAATCTTAAACCCAGCCCTAACCCAAACCTACTCCCAGTCACAGCATTAACCTCTTAACCCTGACCTGACCCTTAACCCCACCCAAGCCCTAACCCCGGTGGTAACCTGAACCCCAATCCTTGACCCCGAACCCCAACCCTTGAGCCCAACACCCCAAACTTGAGCCCAACACCCAACCCTTGCTCTCCAAATCCAACCCTTGACCTCCCAAGCCCCAGACATGAACCCAACACGCCAAACTTGAGCCCAACACCCAACCCCTGCTCTCCAAACCCAATCCTTGACCCCCAAGCCCCAAACTTGAGCCCAACACCCCAAACCCTGCCTTCCAAACCCAACCCCTGACCCCCCAAAAAACCCCCTTGACCACAACTCCAAACCTCAGTCCCAACCCATGGATGTGGAGATGGGTCTTCCAGGTTCTGCCCAGATCAGGGAAGGGCCTTGGGAACCCAACGGGTCTCTTGGAGGATCCCAACCCCCAGTGCCCACCTCGGGCCAGACTGGGGAGCGGGGGGACAGGGACCTTGCCCATGACACATCGCCCCCACAGCTGCCCGGACGTGCCTTGGTATCTGACATCCGGTGGCCGCTGCCAGACCCACATCAGCAAACTGGGGCTGGGGCTGGGTGTGGGGCTGGGGCTGGGACTGACCCTCCTCATCCTCCTCGTCCTTTGCATCATCCTCACCATCTGCCTGGCCCAAGGGAGGAAGAAATCTGCCGGTGCCAGGTGAAAGGGCTGGGGGAGCTCCATGGTGGGGGGCAGGGGGGGGTCCGGGGAGGAGAGTTGGGGTCGGTACCAAGCTGTGCCCCTTCACCAAAACTTGGGGGGCATCGGCTTTTCCCCATGGGGGGTGGGAAGATTCAGCCCCCCCAACCCCAGAAGGGGCTGAGACCCCCCAACGCTGAAGCCCACGAGCTCCAGCATCTCCCCCGTGCCGCCCCCCCTCAGCCCCACACACAAGACCTGTGACCTCACCGGTTCCCGGCTCTACAGCACAACCGATGAGGACGGCAGCTGGCCAGATGGCAAGCGCAACGCCCGTGCCACCGGCATCTACCACGTCAACGGCAGAGGCTCCACGCCCCGGCAAGGTGAGACCCACTGTGTGTGTGTGTGTGGGGGGGGGGAGTGGGGGAAAACCATCCCCTTGGCCACCCCCAACCCTTGCCAGACCCCCACCCTCTTCCTCTTCCAGGCTCTTATGGACACGGCTCTTACAAACCCAACGCAGAGGTGGCAGCACCCACCACGCCGGTAGGTGCCCGGTGACACAACCGGCACCGTGGATTTTGGGGGGGGGGGCGGGCACGCACACACACCCCCCCCCCCCCCACTGCTCCTTCTCTTTGCAGGCGCTGGCAGAAGGTGCAGAATCCCTGTGACACCCCCGAAAAAATAGTTGGGGTGGGGGGTGGTCGAAGCTACCTTGGTGCCCCACACCGAGCAGGACCCCTGGCATGGGGTGGGGCGGTGACTGAAGACCTCAGCCCCTCCCTGGAGAGGGGAGGTGGGGAATGTGCCCCCCACCCCCCCCCAGTATTTCTCATTTTGGGGGCAAAAGCAGGTGGGGTGCGGTTCCTCTGGGAGAGAGGAGGGGTCCCCCGTGGTCTGGCATGGGGGGGGCTCCTCGCTGGAGAGGACATCCCAGCACCTGGTTGGGGCTCAGTCCAGGTTATGAAGCCTCACCTAAGCTAGATAAGCCTTATCTTGGCAGAAATAATATTTATTGACATATTTATTTCACCTCCTGAAATGTTTAACTGGATAGACGGAGCTGGCGAGGGGGTGGAAAAGGGAATTCCCAAAGGCAGGGTGCCAACGGCGCCGTCCCGCTTGGGGGTCAAGACTTGGGGTTGGCGGTCACGGTTGGGCTCTTGGGGGGTCACGGTTGGGCTCTTGGGGGTCACGGTTGGGCTCTTGGGGGTCATGTTTGAATTTCAGAGGTCACAGTCAGGATCTTGGGGGTCACAGTTGGGGTTTTGGGGGTCAAGGGGTGCGTTTGGAGGGGGTTTCCCAGGGCCGTGCCACCGGCCAGGGTTGGAAATGATGCAGGAAGACCCAACCTCAACCGTTTGCTCAGCGAGGAGGAGGAGGAAGACGTTCTGCAAAATTCTTGTTTGCAAAGCAGCGGTGGGGAGGAACACCCGGCTGACACCTGCCTGTCCCGAAATACAATTAAAAAATTTATCCCCTGACACAATAAAATATTATCCACCCTGCCCAGCATCTCCTCACCCCTCCCACCACCCCTGGTGCCAGCCGGAAAAATTATGAATGTTTGTTTTCTGGGTGGAAAAAGGTCCTTTCCGGGTCATTGCTCGGGGCGGGGTGGCGGGTGGAGAAAGCAGGAGAAAGGGTGGCAAAAAATTTGTGGGTAGGTCTTGGGGGGCAGTGGGGGGGTGTTGCAGGGGGTCCCCATGATGTGCAACGGGTAACGCCGGGGTGCTGCCCGGACCCATCTTGGGGGGAGGGGGCGGATGTGACAATGAATTCTCTTGCCCCACCAAAAAAAAATCTGGGGTTTGGTTTTGGCTTCACCCCCTCCCTTGGGGAAAAGACGCCCAACGATGTCCCAACGATGTCCCAACAATGTCCCAACAATGTGTCCCAACAACGACGAGTGGGTTTTGGGGGAGAGTCTTGGCAACCCAACCGCCGCGGTTTCATCAAACGGGGTGTGTGGCTTGGTCCCTGCCTCCCGAGGGGACAAAGGTCTTCCCTTGTCACTTCTCACTGGCACACCACCAGCTCCGAGCACGATTTGGGCTCTGGGATGCTGCCAGTGAGGGACCGGTGAAGGGGAAGATGAAGATTTCCATCTTTCCTCTCCCCTTCCTCATCCTCCTCTCTGGAGTCAGGATGGGTGAGTATGGTGGGGAGTGGGGGGCTTTGTCTGGGTGGTTTTTTGGGGGATGTCACAAGGTGGGATGGGACAGGTCATCTCCTCCTGGGTTTCTCCATGGGGTTCCCCTGCGAAGAGGCAGCCTCACACACACACACACACCCCCACGCACACCATCCCTGGGCAAAAAACCCCCAAAAACTAAAAAATACCCCCAAAAAACCCTCTCTCCAAGTTCCCATCCCACCCCCCAGACATGAGGGTCCACAGGGACAGGTCAAGGGTCCACAGAGATGGGTCGAGGGTCCATGGGGATGGGTCAAGGGTCCATGGGGATGGGTTGTGGAGGGTGCACAGGGACAGGTCGAGGGTCAACGGGGAGGGGTTGGGGGTCCATGGGGATAGATCGGGGGTCCACACCAGCCCCCCCCTCCACGTGCTGATGTCCCCAGATGGGTGACACTTGATGCCTACCCACAACCTTGTCCAGTCCCACCACCGGGACGTGGTTGCCACTCCAGATCCGAGCCAACGTACCCCCCCAACACCCCCCCCAACACCCCCTCACCCCAACCGAGATCTGACACCCCCCTCCCATCACCGCTGCCCTCCCACCCCGCTCCTGCTCCAGCTTTTCGCCCGTTATCCACCGCCCATCCTCCCACCAACTCCAATCCACCCCCTGCCTGCGTGTGTCCCCCCCCCTCCACCGCCACGCACAGCCGCCGGCGAGCTCGGGAGCTTTTAAACCTCGTTAAGAGCAGGGAAGACGGCGAGTTGATTGCATAAAGGAGGTTAATTTGCGAGAAAGGCTGCACAGCCTCGGCTGGAGAACATCAATTAAGAGCAAACGAGCTGGAATGATGGGGCTTCTTGAACAGCATGGCTTTTTATTTTTGGGGTTCTTTTTGTTGTTTATTTGGCTTTTTTTTTTTTTTTGGTTGGGTTTTGGGTTTTTTTTAGCTAAAACCGGCTCAAACAAGCTGAGGAATTTTCCAGGGAAAATTTCCTTAGAAAAAACTTGATTTGAAGGATACCACCACGGTGGGGGAGAGGGTCTTCTCCTCCTCCTCCCCTGTGCTGGGATGACCCATGCTGGAGTGAGCAGCACCACCTCAAGCGCGTCCCCATCCTTCACTCTTACCCCAGCACACATTCCCGGTCCTGTGTGTCATAGCCTTGGCATGAGCTCGCACCCCGTTGTCAGCGGTGACACGCGTTTCCTCGTACCGCACGTGATTGCCCAAGTATGTGAGCAGGTTTATCCGTCCCCTTGGGAAACGAAAGTCCAGGAGATGACAAGGGAAAGGAAAAGTCCAGGCGTAGCAGGATCAGCTCTAACAAACTCGTTTTGATAAGGGTTCCTGGGGTTGGGTTGGAGGACATCCAAGGGTCCCAATCCAAGGAACTGCTGCTGGGACGGGACTGGGGCCACCGCGGGGACACAGCACCCGTGGCAGCAGTGGATCCACAGGGAGGAAGAGGAGGATGAAGTTCTCCCTCTCTCTAGCCCTGAGGAACCCTGTCCTACGGCAACCGCTAACACACGCCTCCCACTCATCTCCGTCACACTCCAACCACTGAGAGCAATTCTGCAATAACCCTCAAAACCTCCAGCACCTCTTTGCCCACCACTGTCACCACCACTTCTTGTATCACTACAGGCACCAGCCCCTGTTCAACCACCACAACACTCACCAGCACCTCTGAATCTACGACCAGCTCTGCAACCTCTCTTAGCACCACTGACAGCAGCGCATCTACAGCCACCATATCCACCAGTGCTTATTCACCCACAACAGGCACCAGCACCTGTGCAACCACCACAACAGTCACAACCATCTTGGAAACCACCAGCATGGTCTCCAGCACCTCTTTGCCCACCACCACCACCCCTCCTGCCACCACTGGCACCAGCACCTCTGCAACCACCATGACAGCCACCAGCACCTCTGAATCCTCCACAGACACCACCACCACCTCTGCAACTCCCACTACAGACACCACGACCTCTGCTTCCAGCACGGCCACCTCTGCACCCATCACCGTCACCAGCTCCTCTGCACCCACCACCAGGGCCTCCACCCCCTCCGCAACCACCACTGGCACAACCACATCTGCTCCCAACACTGGCACCAGCACCTCCACTCCCACCACCGCTGCTACCGGCACATCTGAACTCACCACACCTACCACCACCCCCACACCCACCACGACGACCTTCAGCACCTCTGCACCCACCACCGTCACCACAAACTCTCCCACCACAACTGACGCCGGGACTTCTGCAACCTCCATACCCAGCAGCACCTCTGAACCCACCACAGTGGCCTCCACCATCTCTACAACCACCTTTTCCACAGTCACCGCTGCGCCCATCGTGACAGCCACCAGCATCCCTGACACCACCATGGTCACCAGCACCTCTGCAACCACCACGATGAGCTCCAGCACCTCGGCACCAACCATGACAGCCACTAGCACCCCTGACACCACCACTATGGGCCCCAGCACCTCTTTGCCCACCGCTGACACCACCACATCTGCTGGAACCACGACTCTCACCACCACCCCTACACCCTCCACGGACACCAGCACCTCTGAACCCTCCACAGACACCACCACATCTGCTGTTGCCACACCTACCACCACCCCCACACCCACCACGACGACCTTCAGCACCTCTGCACCCACCACCGTCACCACAAACTCTCCCACCACAACTGACACCGGGACTTCTGCAACCTCCCTGCCCAGCAGCACCTCTGAACCCACCACAACAGTCTCCAGCACCTCGGCACCAACCATGGCAGCCACCAGCTCCTCTGAACCCACCACAATGACCTCCAGCACCTCTCTGACCACCACCCCCACCTCTCATACCACCATTGGCACCAGCACCTCTGAAACCACTGTGCCCACCAGCACCTCTGCATCCACCACCATGGCCTCCAGCACCTCTTTGACCACCACCTCTCCTACCACCACTGACTCCAGCACCTCAGTGCACACCACGGGCACCAGCATCTCTACAACCACCTCTGCACCCATCACAACAGCCACAACCACCTCGGAAACCACCACCATGGCCCCAAGCACCTCAACACCCACCACCACCACGTATCTTACCACAACGGACACCAGCACCTCTGCAACCACAATGACCCCGAGCACTTCTGAAACCACCATGCCCACCAGCACCTCTACATCCACCACCACCATGGCCTCCACCACCTCTTTGACCACCACCGTCACCCCCACCTCTCCTACCACCACTGACACCAGCACCTCTGCAACCACCATGTCTCTCACCACATCTGCAACATCCATGGACACCAGCATGACTGCAACCCACACCAGTACGTCTTCACCCACCATGACCTTCTCCAGCACTCCTGCAACTATGACTGTCACTGCAACCGCTCTTAGCACCACCGACACCACCACATCTGCTCCCACCTCGGCCACCACCACCTCTGCTCCTCCTACGGACACCACGACCTCTGCATCCAGCACGGCCACCTCTGCACCCATCACCGTCACCAGCTCCTCTGCACCCACCACTGGCACCACCACATCTGCTCCCGACACTGGCACCAGCCCCTCCACTCCCACCACGGCTGCTACCGACACATCTGAACTCACCACACCTACCACCACCTCTACACCCACCACGACGACCTTCAGCACCTCCAGACACACCACCGTCACCACAAACTCTCCCACCACAACTGACACCAGGACTTCTGCAACCCCCCTGCCCAGCAGCACCTCTGAACCCACCACAGTGGCCTCCCCCATCTCTACAACCACCTTTTCCACAGTCACCGCTGCGCCCATCATGACAGCCACCAGCACCCCTGACACCACCATGGTCACCAACACCTCTGCAACCACCACGATGAGCTCCAGCACCTCGGCACCAACCATGACAGCCACCAGCTCCTCTGCAGCCACCGCAATGACCTCCAGCACCTCTTTGCCCACCACCCCCACCTCTCATACCACCATTGACACCAGCACCTCTGAAACCACTGTGCCCACCAGCACCTCTGCACCCACCACCATGGCATCCAGCACCTCTTTGACCACCACCTCTCCTACCACCACTGACTCCAGCACCTCAGTGCACACCACGGGCACCAGCATCTCTACAACCACCATGCCCACAACCACCTCTGCACCCATCACGACAGCCACAACCACCTCGGAAACCACCACCATGGCCCCAAGCACCTCAACACCCACCACCACCACGTATCTTACCACAACAGACACCAGCACCTCTGCAACCACAACGGCCCCCAGCAGTTCTGAAACCACCATGCCCACCAGCACCTCTACATCCACCACCAGCATGGCCTCCAGCACCTCTTTGACCACCGTGGCCACCACCACCTCTGCAACTCCCACTACAGACACCACGACCTCTGCATCCAGCATGGCCACCTCTGCACCCATCACCGTCACCAGCTCCTCTGCACCCACCACCAGGGCCTCCACCTCCTCCGCAACCACTACTGGCACCACCACATCTGCTCCCAACACTGGCACCAGCACCTCCACTCCCACCACCGCTGCTACCGGCACATCTGAACTCACCACACCCACCACGACGACCTTCAGCACCTCTGCACCCACCACCATCACTACAAACTCTCCCACCACAACTGACACCAGGACTTCTGCAACATCCATGCCCAGCAGCACCTCTGAACCCACCACAGTGGCCTCCACCATCTCTACAACCACCTTTTCCACAGTCACTGCTGCGCCCATCATGACAGCCACCAGCACCCCTGACACCACCATGGTCACCAGCACCTCTGCAACCACCACGATGAGCTCCAGCACCTCGGCACCAACCATGGCAGCCACCAGCACCTCTGCAGCCACCGCAATGACCTCCAGCACCTCTTTGACCACCACCCCCACCTCTCATACCACCACTGACACCAGCACCTCTGAAACCACTGTGCCCACCAGCACCTCTGCACCCACCACCATGGCCTCCAGCACCTCTTTGACCACCACCTCTCCTACCACCACTGACTCCAGCACCTCAGCACACACCACGGGCACCAGCATCTCTACAACCACCATGTCCACCACCACCTCTGCACCCATCACGACAGCCACAACCACCTCGGAAACCACCACCATGGCCCCAAGCACCTCAACACCCACCACCACCACGTATCTTACCACAATGGACACCAGCACCTCTGCAACCACAATGACCCCGAGCACTTCTGAAACCACCATGCCCACCAGCACCTCTACATCCACCACCAGCATGGCCTCCAGCACCTCTTTGCCCATCACCGTCACCCCCACCTCTCCTACCACCACTGACACCAGCACCTCTGCAACCACCATGTCCGTCACCACATCTGCAACATCCATGGACACCAGCATGACTGCAACCCACACCAGTACGTCTTCACCCACCATGACCTTCTCCAGCACTCCTGCAACTATGACTGTCACTGCAACCGCTCTTAGCACCACCGACACCACCACATCTGCTCCCACCTCGGCCACCACCACCTCTGCTCCTCCTACGGACACCACGACCTCTGCATCCAGCATGGCCACCTCTGCACCCATCACCGTCACCAGCTCCTCTGCACCCACCACCAGGGCCTCCACTTCCTCTGCAACCACCACTGGCACCACCACATCTGCTCCCAACACTGGCACCAGCCCCTCCACTCCCACCACCGCTGCTACCGGCACATCTGAACTCACCACACCTACCACCACCCCCACACCCACCACGACGACCTTCAGCACCTCTGCACCCACCACCGTCACCACAAACTCTCCCACCACAACTGACACCGGGACTTCTGCAACCTCCATGCCCAGCAGCACCTCTGAACCCACCACAGTGGCCTCCACCATCTCTACAACCACCTTTTCCACAGTCACCGCTGCGCCCATCGTGACAGCCACCAGCACCCCTGACACCACCATGGTCACCAGCACCTCTGCAACCACCACGATGAGCTCCAGCACCTCGGCACCAACCATGACAGCCACCAGCACCTCTGAAACCACCACTATGGGCCCCAGCACCTCTTTGCCCACTGCTGACATCACCACCGCTGGAACCACGACTCTCACCACCACCCCTACACCCTCCACGGACACCAGCACCTCTGAACCCTCCACAGACACCACCACATCTGCTGTTGCCACACCTACCACCACCCCCACACCCACCACGACGACCTTCAGCACCTCTGCACCCACCACCGTCACCACAAACTCTCCCACCACAACTGACACCGGGACTTCTGCAACCTCCCTGCCCAGAAGCACCTCTGAACCCACCACAACAGTCTCCAGCACCTCGGCACCAACCATGACAGCCACCAGCTCCTCTGAACCCACCACAATGACCTCCAGCACCTCTCTGACCACCACCCCCACCTCTCATACCACCACTGACACCAGCACCTCTGAAACCACTGTGCCCACCAGCACCTCTGCACCCACCACCATGGCCTCCAGCACCTCTTTGACCACCACCTCTCCTACCACCACTGACTCCAGCACCTCAGTGCACACCACGGGCACCAGCATCTCTACAACCACCATGCCCACAACCACCTCTGCACCCATCACGACAGCCACAACCACCTTGGAAACCACCACCATGGCCCCAAGCACCTCAACACCCACCACCACCACGTATCTTACCACAACGGACACCAGCACCCCTGCAACCACAACGGCCACGAGCAGTTCTGAAACCACCATGCCCACCAGCACCTCTACATCCACCACCAGCATGGCCTCCAGCACCTCTTTGACCACCTTGGCCACCACCACCTCTGCAACTCCCACTACAGACACCACGACCTCTGCATCCAGCACGGCCACCTCTGCACCCATCACCGTCACCAGCTCCTCTGCACCCACCACCAGGGCCTCCACCTCCTCTGCAACCACTACTGGCACCACCACATCTGCTCCCAACACTGGCACCAGCACCTCCACTCCCACCACCGCTGCTACCGGCACATCTGAACTCACCACACCTACCACCACCCCCACACCCACCACGACCTTCAGCACCTCCAGACACACCACCGTCACCACAAACTCTCCCACCACAACTGGCACCGGGACTTCTGCAACCCCCATACCCAGCAGCACCTCTGAACCCACCACAGTGGCCTCCACCATCTCCACAACCACCTTTTTCACAGTCACCGCTGCGCCCATCGTGACAGCCACCAGCATCCCTGACACCACCATGGTCACCAGCACCTCTGCAACCACCACGATGAGCTCCAGCACCTCGGCACCAACCATGACAGCCACCAGCACCCCTGACACCACCGCTATGGGCCCCACCACCTCTTTGCCCACCACCGACACCACCACATCTGGTATCACGACTCTCACCACCACCCCTACACCCTCCACGGACACCAGCACCTCCACTCCCACCACCACCGCTACCGGCACATCTGAACTCACCACACCTACCACCACCCGCACACCCACCACGATGCCCTTCGGCACCTCTGCACCCACCACAGCTCCCACCACCTCTGCTTCCACCACGATTTTCTCCAGCACCTCTGCACCAACCATGGCAGCCACCAGCACCTCTGCAGCCACCGCAATGACCTCCAGCACCTCTCTGACCACCACCCCCACCTCTCATACCACCATTGACACCAGCACCTCTGAAACCACTGTGCCCACCAGCACCTCTGCACCCACCACCATGGCCTCCAGCACCTCTTTGACCACCACCTCTCCTACCACCACTGACTCCAGCACCTCAGTGCACACCACGGGCACCAGCATCTCTACAACCACCATGCCCACAACCACCTCTGCACCCATCACGACAGCCACAACCACCTCGGAAACCACCACCATGGCCCCAAGCACCTCAACACCCACCACCACCACGTATCTTACCACAATGGACACCAGCACCTCTGCAACCACAATGACCCCGAGCAGTTCTGAAACCACCATGCCCACCAGCACCTCTACATCCACCACCACCATGGCCTCCAGCACCTCTTTGCCCATCACCGTCACCCCCACCTCTCCTACCACCACTGACACCAGCACCTCTGCAACCACCATGTCCGTCACCACATCTGCAACATCCATGGACACCAGCATGACTGCAACCCACACCAGTACGTCTTCACCCACCATGACCTTCTCCAGCACTCCTGCAACTATGACTCTCACTGCAACCGCTCTTAGCACCACCGACACCACCACATCTGCTCCCACCTCGGCCACCACCACCTCTGCTCCTCCTACGGACACCACGACCTCTGCATCCAGCATGGCCACCTCTGCACCCATCACCGTCACCAGCTCCTCTGCACCCACCACTGGCACCACCACATCTGCTCCCAACACTGGCACCAGCCCCTCCACTCCCACCACCGCTGCTACCGGCACATCTGAACTCACCACACCTACCACCACCCCCACACCCACCACGACGACCTTCAGCACCTCTGCACCCACCACCGTCACCACAAACTCTCCCACCACAACTGACACCGGGACTTCTGCAACCTCCATGCCCAGCAGCACCTCTGAACCCACCACAGTGGCCTCCACCATCTCTACAACCACCTTTTCCACAGTCACCGCTGCGCCCATCGTGACAGCCACCAGCACCCCTGACACCACCATGGTCACCAGCACCTCTGCAACCACCACGATGAGCTCCAGCACCTCGGCACCAACCATGACAGCCACCAGCACCTCTGAAACCACCACTATGGGCCCCAGCACCTCTTTGCCCACTGCTGACATCACCACCGCTGGAACCACGACTCTCACCACCACCCCTACACCCTCCACGGACACCAGCACCTCTGAACCCTCCACAGACACCACCACATCTGCTGTTGCCACACCTACCACCACCCCCACACCCACCACGACGACCTTCAGCACCTCTGCACCCACCACCGTCACCACAAACTCTCCCACCACAACTGACACCGGGACTTCTGCAACCTCCCTGCCCAGAAGCACCTCTGAACCCACCACAACAGTCTCCAGCACCTCGGCACCAACCATGACAGCCACCAGCTCCTCTGAACCCACCACAATGACCTCCAGCACCTCTCTGACCACCACCCCCACCTCTCATACCACCACTGACACCAGCACCTCTGAAACCACTGTGCCCACCAGCACCTCTGCACCCACCACCATGGCCTCCAGCACCTCTTTGACCACCACCTCTCCTACCACCACTGACTCCAGCACCTCAGTGCACACCACGGGCACCAGCATCTATACAACCACCATGCCCACAACCACCTCTGCACCCATCACGACAGCCACAACCACCTTGGAAACCACCACCATGGCCCCAAGCACCTCAACACCCACCACCACCACGTATCTTACCACAACGGACACCAGCACCCCTGCAACCACAACGGCCACGAGCAGTTCTGAAACCACCATGCCCACCAGCACCTCTACATCCACCACCAGCATGGCCTCCAGCACCTCTTTGCCCATCACCGTCACCCCCACCTCTCCTACCACCACTGACACCAGCACCTCTGCAACCACCATGTCCGTCACCACATCTGCAACATCCATGGACACCAGCATGACTGCAACCCACACCAGTACGTCTTCACCCACCATGACCTTCTCCAGCACTCCTGCAACTATGACTCTCACTGCAACCGCTCTTAGCACCACCGACACCACCACATCTGCTCCCACCTCGGCCACCACCACCTCTGCTCCTCCTACGGACACCACGACCTCTGCATCCAGCACGGCCACCTCTGCACCCATCACCGTCACCAGCTCCTCTGCACCCACCACCAGGGCCTCCACTTCCTCTGCAACCACCACTGGCACCACCACATCTGCTCCCAACACTGGCACCAGCCCCTCCACTCCCACCACCGCTGCTACCGGCACATCTGAACTCACCACACCTACCACCACCCCCACACCCACCACGACGACCTTCAGCACCTCTGCACCCACCACCGTCACCACAAACTCTCCCACCACAACTGACACCGGGACTTCTGCAACCTCCATGCCCAGCAGCACCTCTGAACCCACCACAGTGGCCTCCACCATCTCTACAACCACCTTTTCCACAGTCACCGCTGCGCCCATCGTGACAGCCACCAGCACCCCTGACACCACCATGGTCACCAGCACCTCTGCAACCACCACGATGAGCTCCAGCACCTCGGCACCAACCATGACAGCCACCAGCACCTCTGAAACCACCACTATGGGCCCCAGCACCTCTTTGCCCACTGCTGACATCACCACCGCTGGAACCACGACTCTCACCACCACCCCTACACCCTCCACGGACACCAGCACCTCTGAACCCTCCACAGACACCACCACATCTGCTGTTGCCACACCTACCACCACCCCCACACCCACCACGACGACCTTCAGCACCTCTGCACCCACCACCGTCACCACAAACTCTCCCACCACAACTGACACCGGGACTTCTGCAGCCTCCCTGCCCAGAAGCACCTCTGAACCCACCACAACAGTCTCCAGCACCTCGGCACCAACCATGACAGCCACCAGCTCCTCTGAACCCACCACAATGACCTCCAGCACCTCTCTGACCACCACCCCCACCTCTCATACCACCATTGACACCAGCACCTCTGAAACCACTGTGCCCACCAGCACCTCTGCACCCACCACCATGGCCTCCAGCACCTCTTTGACCACCACCTCTCCTACCACCACTGACTCCAGCACCTCAGTGCACACCACGGGCACCAGCATCTCTACAACCACCATGCCCACAACCACCTCTGCACCCATCACGACAGCCACAACCACCTTGGAAACCACCACCATGGCCCCAAGCACCTCAACACCCACCACCACCACGTATCTTACCACAACGGACACCAGCACCCCTGCAACCACAACGGCCACGAGCAGTTCTGAAACCACCATGCCCACCAGCACCTCTACATCCACCACCAGCATGGCCTCCACCACCTCTTTGACCACCTTGGCCACCACCACCTCTGCAACTCCCACTACAGACACCACGACCTCTGCATCCAGCACGGCCACCTCTGCACCCATCACCGTCACCAGCTCCTCTGCACCCACCACCAGGGCCTCCACCTCCTCTGTAACCACTACTGGCACCACCACATCTGCTCCCAACACTGGCACCAGCACCTCCACTCCCACCACCGCTGCTACCGGCACATCTGAACTCACCACACCTACCACCACCCCCACACCCACCACGACCTTCAGCACCTCCAGACACACCACCGTCACCACAAACTCTCCCACCACAACTGACACCGGGACTTCTGCAACCCCCATACCCAGCAGCACCTCTGAACCCACCACAGTGGCCTCCACCATCTCCACAACCACCTTTTTCACAGTCACCGCTGCGCCCATCGTGACAGCCACCAGCATCCCTGACACCACCATGGTCACCAGCACCTCTGCAACCACCACGATGAGCTCCAGCACCTCGGCACCAACCATGACAGCCACCAGCACCCCTGACACCACCGCTATGGGCCCCACCACCTCTTTGCCCACCACCGACACCACCACATCTGGTATCACGACTCTCACCACCACCCCTACACCCTCCACGGACACCAGCACCTCCACTCCCACCACCACCGCTACCGGCACATCTGAACTCACCACACCTACCACCACCCGCACACCCACCACGATGCCCTTCGGCACCTCTGCACCCACCACAGCTCCCACCACCTCTGCTTCCACCACGATTTTCTCCAGCACCTCTGCACCAACCATGGCAGCCACCAGCACCTCTGCAGCCACCGCAATGACCTCCAGCACCTCTCTGACCACCACCCCCACCTCTCATACCACCATTGACACCAGCACCTCTGAAACCACTGTGCCCACCAGCACCTCTGCACCCACCACCATGGCCTCCAGCACCTCTTTGACCACCACCTCTCCTACCACCACTGACTCCAGCACCTCAGTGCACACCATGGGCACCAGCATCTCTACAACCACCATGCCCACAACCACCTCTGCACCCATCACGACAGCCACAACCACCTCGGAAACCACCACCATGGCCCCAAGCACCTCAACACCCACCACCACCACGTATCTTACCACAACGGACACCAGCACCTCTGCAACCACAACGGCCACGAGCAGTTCTGAAACCACCATGCCCACCAGCACCTCTACATCCACCACCAGCATGGCCTCCAGCACCTCTTTGCCCATCACCGTCACCCCCACCTCTCCTACCACCACTGACACCAGCACCTCTGCAACCACCATGTCTCTCACCACATCTGCAACATCCATGGACACCAGCATGACTGCAACCCACACCAGTACGTCTTCACCCACCATGACCTTCTCCAGCACTCCTGCAACTATGACTGTCACTGCAACCGCTCTTAGCACCACCGACACCACCACATCTGCTCCCACCTCGGCCACCACCACCTCTGCTCCTACTACGGACACCACGACCTCTGCATCCAGCACGGCCACCTCTGCACCCATCACCGTCACCAGCTCCTCTGCACCCACCACCAGGGCCTCCACCTCCTCTGCAACCACCACTGGCACCACCACATCTGCTCCCAACACTGGCACCAGCACCTCCACTCCCACCACTGCTGCTACCGGCACATCTGAACTCACCACACCTACCACCACCCCCACACCCACCACGACGACCTTCAGCACCTCTGCACCCACCACCGTCACCACAAACTCTCCCACCACAACTGACACCAGGACTTCTGCAACCTCCCTGCCCAGCAGCACCTCTGAACCCACCACAACAGTCTCCAGCACCTCGGCACCAACCATGACAGCCACAACCACTTCGGAAACCACAACCGTGGCCCGAAGCACCTCAACGCCCACCACCACCACGTATCTTACCACAATGGACACCAGCATCTCTGCAACCAACATGTCCACGAGCAGTTCTGAAACCACCATGCCCACCAGCACCTCTACATCCACCACCACGATTGTCTCCAGCAGCTCTGCACCAACCATGGCAGCCACCAGCACCTCTGCACCCACCACCGTGGCCCCAAGCACCTCTTTGACCATCACCACCTCCTCTCTTAGCACCACTGGCATCACCAGTTCTGAAACCACCATGCACACCAGCACTTCTGAAGCCTCCACGGACACCGGCACATCTACACACACAATGTCCACCAGCACCTCTGCAACCCAGATGGACACCAGCACCTTTTCGCCCACCACAACACTCTCCAGCACCTCGGCACCAACCATGACAGCCACTACCACCTCCGGAACCACCACCATGGCATCAGGCACCTCTTTGCCCATCACCATCAACCCCACCTCTCCTGCCACCACTGACACCAGCACCTCTGCAACCACCATGTCTCTCACCACATCTGTCACATCCATGGACACCAGCATGACTGCAACCCACACCAGTACGTCTTCACCCACCATGACCTTCTCCAGCACTCCTGCAACTATGACTGTCACTGCAACCGCTCTTAGCACCACCGACACCACCACATCTGCTCCCACCTCGGCCACCATCACCTCTGCTCCTACTACGGACACCACGACCTCTGCATCCAGCACGGCCACCTCTGCACCCATCACCGTCACCAGCTCCTCTGCACCCACCTCCATGGCCTCCACCTCCTCTGCACCCACCACTGGCACCACCACATCTGCTCCCAACACTGGCACCAGCACCTCCACTCCCACCACCGCTGCTACCGGCACATCTGAACTCACCACAGCTACCACCACCCCCACACCCACCACGACGACCTTCAGCACCTCTGCACCCACCACCGTCACCACAAACTCTCCCACCACAACTGACACCAGGACTTCTGCAACCTCCATACCCAGCAGCACCTCTGAACCCACCACAGTGGCCTCCACCATCTCTACAACCACCTTTTCCACAGTCACCGCTGCGCCCATCGTGACAGCCACCAGCATCCCTGACACCACCATGGTCACCAGCACCTCTGCAACCACCACGATGAGCTCCAGCACCTCGGCACCAACCATGGCAGCCACCAGCACCTCTGAAACCACCACTATGGGCCCCAGCACCTCTTTGCCCACTGCTGACACCACCACCGCTGGAACCACGACTCTCACCACCACCCCTACACCCTCCACGGACACCAGCACCTCTGAACCCTCCACAGACACCACCACATCTGCTGTTGCCACACCTACCACCACCCCCACACCCACCACGACGACCTTCAGCACCTCTGCACCCACCACCCTCACCACAAACTCTCCCACCACAACTGACACCGGGACTTCTGCAGCCTCCCTGCCCAGCAGCACCTCTGAACCCACCACAACAGTCTCCAGCACCTCGGCACCAACCATGACAGCCACCAGCTCCTCTGAACCCACCACAATGACCTCCAGCACCTCTCTGACCACCACCCCCACCTCTCATACCACCATTGGCACCAGCACCTCTGAAACCACTGTGCCCACCAGCACCTCTGCACCCACCACCATGGCCTCCAGCACCTCTTTGACCACCACCTCTCCTACCACCACTGACACCAGCACCTCAGTGCACACCACGGGCACCAGCATCTCTACAACCACCATGCCCACCACCACCTCTGCACCCATCACGACAGCCACAACCACCTCGGAAACCACCACCATGGCCCCAAGCACCTCAACACCCACCACCACCATGTATCTTACCACAATGGACACCAGCACCTCTGCAACCACCACGATGAGCTCCAGCACCTCGGCACCAACCATGACAGCCACCAGCATCCCTGACACCACCGCTATGGGCCCCACCACCTCTTTGCCCACCACCGACACCACCACATCTGGTATCACGACTCTCACCACCACCCCTACACCCTCCACGGACACCAGCACCTCCACTCCCACCACCACCGCTACTGGCACATCTGAACTCACCACACCTACCACCACCCGCACACCCACCACGATGCCCTTCGGCACCTCTGCACCCACCACAGCTCCCACCACCTCTGCTTCCACCACGATTGTCTCCAGCACCTCTGCACCAACCATGGCAGCCACCAGCACCTCTGCACCCACCACAATGACCTCCAGCACCTCTCTGACCACCACCCCCACCTCTCATTCCACCACTGACACCAGCACCTCTGAAACCACTGTGCCCACCAGCACCTCTACACCCACCACCATGGCATCCAGCACCTCTTTGACCACCACCTCTCCTACCACCACTGACTCCAGCACCTCAGTGCACAACACGGGCACCAGCATCTCTACAACCACCTCTGCACCCATCACGACAGCCACAACCACCTCGGAAACCACCACCATGGCCCCAAGCACCTCAACACCCACCACCACCACGTATCTTACCACAATGGACACCAGCACCTCTGCAACCACAACGGCCACGAGCAGTTCTGAAACCACCATGCCCACCAGCACCTCTACATCCACCACCAGCATGGCCTCCAGCACCTCTTTGCCCATCACCGTCACCCCCACCTCTCCTACCACCACTGACACCAGCACCTCTGCAACCACCATGTCTCTCACCACATCTGCAACATCCATGGACACCAGCATGACTGCAACCCACACCAGTACGTCTTCACCCACCATGACCTTCTCCAGCACTCCTGCAACTATGACTCTCACTGCAACCGCTCTTAGCACCACCGACACCACCACATCTGCTCCCACCTCGGCCACCATCACCTCTGCTCCTACTACGGACACCACGACCTCTGCATCCAGCATGGCCACCTCTGCACCCATCACCGTCACCAGCTCCTCTGCACCCACCACTGGCACCACCACATCTGCTCCCAACACTGGCACCAGCACCTCCACTCCCACCACCGCTGCTACCGGCACATCTGAACTCACCACACCTACCACCACCCCCACACCCACCACGACGACCTTCAGCACCTCTGCACCCACCACCGTCACCACAAACTCTCCCACCACAACTGACACCGGGACTTCTGCAACCTCCATACCCAGCAGCACCTCTGAACCCACCACAGTGGCCTCCACCATCTCCACAACCACCTTTTCCACAGTCACCGCTGCGCCCATCGTGACAGCCACCAGCATCCCTGACACCACCATGGTCACCAGCACCTCTGCAACCACCACGATGAGCTCCAGCACCTCAGCACCAACCATGACAGCCACTAGCACCTCTGAAACCACCACTATGGGCCCCAGCACCTCTTTGCCCACTGCTGACACCACCACCGCTGGAACCACGACTCTCACCACCACCCCTACACCCTCCACGGACACCAGCACCTCTGAACCCTCCACAGACACCACCACATCTGCTGTTGCCACACCTACCACCACCCCCACACCCACCACGACGACCTTCAGCACCTCTGCACCCACCACTGTCACCACAAACTCTCCCACCACAACTGACACCGGGACTTCTGCAACCTCCATGCCCAGCAGCACCTCTGAACCCACCACAACAGTCTCCAGCACCTCGGCACCAACCATGGCAGCCACCAGCTCCTCTGAACCCACCACAATGACCTCCAGCACCTCTCTGACCACCACCCCCACCTCTCATACCACCATTGACACCAGCACCTCTGAAACCACTGTGCCCACCAGCACCTCTGCACCCACCACCATGGCCTCCAGCACCTCTTTGACCATCACCTCTCCTACCACCACTGACTCCAGCACCTCAGTGCACACCACGGGCACCAGCATCTCTACAACCACCATGCCCACCACCACCTCTACACCCATCACGACAGCCACAACCACCTCGGAAACCACCACCATGGCCCCAAGCACCTCAACACCCACCACCACCACGTATCTTACCACAACGGACACCAGCACCTCTGCAACCACAATGACCCCGAGCACTTCTGAAACCACCATGCCCACCAGCACCTCTGCATCCACCACCACCATGGCCTCCACCACCTCTTTGCCCATCACCGTCACCCCCACCTCTCCTACCACCACTGACACCAGCACCTCTGCAACCACCATGTCTCTCACCACATCTGCAACATCCATGGACACCAGCATGACTGCAACCCACACCAGTACGTCTTCACCCACCATGACCTTCTCCAGCACTCCTGCAACTATGACTGTCACTGCAACCGCTCTTAGCACCACCGACACCACCACATCTGCTCCCACCTCGGCCACCACCACCTCTGCTCCTCCTACGGACACCACGACCTCTGCATCCAGCACGGCCACCTCTGCACCCATCACCGTCACCAGCTCCTCTGCACCCACCACTGGCACCACCACATCTGCTCCCAACACTGGCACCAGCACCTCCACTCCCACCACTGCTGCTACCGACACATCTGAACTCACCACACCTACCACCACCTCTACACCCACCACGACGACCTTCAGCACCTCCAGACACACCACCGTCACCACAAACTCTCCCACCACAACTGACACCAGGACTTCTGCAACCCACCTGCCCAGCAGCACCTCTGAACCCACCACAGTGGCCTCCCCCATCTCTACAACCACCTTTTCCACAGTCACCGCTGCGCCCATCATGACAGCCACCAGCACCCCTGACACCACCATGGTCACCAACACCTCTGCAACCACCACGATGAGCTCCAGCACCTCGGCACCAACCATGACAGCCACCAGCTCCTCTGCAGCCACCGCAATGACCTCCAGCACCTCTTTGCCCACCACCCCCACCTCTCATACCACCATTGACACCAGCACCTCTGAAACCACTGTGCCCACCAGCACCTCTGCACCCACCACCATGGCATCCAGCACCTCTTTGACCACCACCTCTCCTACCACCACTGACTCCAGCACCTCAGTGCACACCACGGGCACCAGCATCTCTACAACCACCATGCCCACAACCACCTCTGCACCCATCACGACAGCCACAACCACCCTGGAAACCACCACCATGGCCCCAAGCACCTCAACACCCACCACCACCACGTATCTTACCACAATGGACACCAGCACCTCTGCAACCACAACGGCCACGAGCAGTTCTGAAACCACCATGCCCACCAGCACCTCTACATCCACCACCACCGTGGCCTCCAGCACCTCTTTGCCCACCACCGTCACCACCACTTCTGAAACCTCCATGGCCACCAGCACCTCTGCACTCACAACAATCTCCAGCACCTCTGAACCTTCCACAGACACCACCACATCTGCTCTCACCTCGGCCACCACCACCACCTCTGCTCCTACTACAGACACCACGACCTCTGCATCCAGCACGGCCACCTCTGCACCCATCACCGTCACCAGCTCCTCTGCACCCACCTCCAGGGCCTCCACCTCCTCCGCAACCACCACTGGCACCACCACATCTGCTCCCGACACTGGCACCAGCACCTCCACTCCCACCACCGCTGCTACCGGCACATCTGAACTCACCACAGCTACCACCACCCCCGCACCCACCACGATGACCTTCAGCACCTCTGCACCCACCACAGCTACCAGCACCTCTGAACTCTCCACAGACACTGCTGTGTCTGCTCCCACCACCACCACCTCTTCCATCTCCACTGCCACTTTGGAACCCATCATAGCCACCAGCACTTCTGCAACTTCCACGATGTCTTCGAAGTCCCCTGCACTCATCACAACTCCTTCCAGGACTTCTGCACCCTCCACCAACTCATCTTTCACCACCACTGCGACCACCTCCACTTCATCCATGAAATCCACTACAGTTTCATATCCCAACAACGTGACTTCATCTCTCATCACCACCAACCCTTCATCCACCAAGCCCACCATGACTGCACCTCCCACCACCACTCCAGGTATGTGCCAGCCCACCTTTTGCTCCAGGCCCGATGGACAAATTCCTTCCCCTCCATTTTGTGTCACTCCCTTGGGTTGTTTTTTTTTTCCAGGGATCTGCTATAACGGTGGTACTTGGGTGGACGGCCACTGCGAGTGTCACATTGGTTTCATGGGTGACACATGTACTGTGGTCAAGGACACCATCGAAACACATGCTGGTAAGAAATCCTTCTTGTTGAGGTTCATCTAGTGCGGGACAAAATCTGCTGAGGGAGGAGTAACAGTGGGGGCTTCTCCAGGGTGGGAAGGATGAACCAAGAGTGACCGTAGCACAAGCAACATTCTCCCTAACCAGGGCATGGTCCCACAGCACCCAAAAATGGGGGCAGAGGTGATGATTGTAGCAGGTACTGACCACCCTGGGTGAGGCAGGACCAGGATCCACACAAGTGGACCCAATAGGAAGAGCATGGGATGGGGCAATGACCCAGCTACAACCAGGAACTGGGATCAGAGATGGGTTCAGAGGTTGATCACCCTCAACAGAGCTCAAACAAGCTCTGGGTGTGCTGGGCTGAGCTTAAATGCAGCTTCTGGGCCAATGAGCAGAGGGTGGAGGTTCTAGGTGAGGCCAGTCAGGGTAATTAAGGCTCGTTAGCGCCCTAAGGAGCTCAAGTCTGTGATGCCCAACAGTAACATTGAGGAGTTGGTGGTGGGATTAATGCCTGTGTCTAGAGGAGTAGAAGGCCTGGTGATGTCTAGATCAGTTCCTCGCAATGGCTGGAGGAAGTTTCTCTTGGCTCTTTTGTGACAAACCCTAAAGCCATCGGTGTGAAATGGAGATGTTGGGGTCCCTCCTGCGAGGAAGGGGCTGTCTCCCCTTGTCTTCTTCACATCCTGGTCTTGACTTGCATCTCCTCCCTCCCCAAAAGAGACAAATGGGACAGTGGAGGTGGAGCTGCGGGTCACCAACCGGGAGTTCACCGATGATCTCTGGAACGCCAGCTCTTCCGCCTACTTGGAGTTTGTTGAGAAATTCACGAAGCAGGTGAAGGGACACGGGGAAGGGGCTGACCCTTCCTGGGGTCATGATGTGCCTGGTTGTGCATCCAAATGTGTCCTATAGGTGCTGCAAGCGTCGGGGTTTCTCTGCACGGTCTTCTCTGGGTACACTGGGATGTATTTGGCGGGGGACACCATAGATCTGGGAGATCCAGAAGGAGGGGAAGGGAATGTGACCCCAATTTATCCCCCGGACACTTCTCTTCCAGATGGATGTGGTCTACAAAAACATTCAGGGCTACAAGGGCATCAAGGTCCGGCGTCTGATGTGAGTTCTGGGCTGCTGGTCAATGGGGAGAGGGTTTTGGGGTGCACCAACCGGCCCTGATCCCCAGGAGCTGGGGTAATCCCTTGGGAAAAGGGCATTTGCAGCAGGATGGTGGCTTTTCCCACCAGACCCGGCAGCGTGGTGGTGGATCACGTTGTCATCATCTCCCTGATGATGACCACCCAAAGCCAGGAGAAGCTCCAAAACATCACGATGAACCTGCGTGAAGAGATTCATGTAGCAGTGGAGCAGCAGAACTGCACGAATGGTACCTGCGAGCCTCTCGGCAAGGGGATGGGGAGGAGTTGAGCAACCCATGGGGTAGAGGATGCCTTCCCACCCACCCAAAACCTCATGGCCACCCCTGGGAATGGGCTGTGGGACATGTCCCCTATGTCACCTCTTTTGCAGGCGAGCTGTGCTTCAACTCCTCCCATGTGGTGTTTGGCAACAGTTCACTCAACTTTGACGAAGAGGGTGAGCGGATGGGGCTGCCACATGGGGGTGGTCTGCAGCCAGGTTTGGGGTGGCCGACATCGCCCCAACCAACATATCTTCCCTCTCCAGCCTACTGCAAGCAGCAAGTGGCTGAGGACTACCGGGACTATTACTTTCCCAACCTGACGAGCTCTGGTTTCAACTGCATATCCAACTGCACCCTGAACACCTCTGGCACCATCAACTGCAACAAGGGGCAGTGCAAGCTCACCCAGAGTGGTCCACAATGCATGTAAGGGCTGCCATAAAACCATCACCCACCTCCAAAACCATCCCACGTGCATCCGACCCTTCTGGTGCACCTCCATGGTCATCTCCAAGCTCATCTCTGCATGGAAATGGGCCAAAAAACCCCTGAGTTGGAGCAGGGTCTTGCTCCACATGCATCCAACCCTTCTGGTGCACCTCCATGGTCATCTCCAAGCTCATCTCTGCATGGAAATAGGTTAAAAACCCTGGGTTGAAGCAGGGTCTTGGTCCAAGCAGGGCTTGAGTTTGCAAAAAAGGCACTGGGGGATTGTCTCTGGGGGTCCTGGCTTTGCGTTCACCCCTCCATCTTCTCCCCACAGCTGCAACGAGACCGATATCTACTGGTACCAGGATAATCGCTGCAAGACCCGTGTCAGCAAGATGGTGGTGGGGTTCAGCTTGGCCGTGGCGATTCTGGCTATAACAGTCATCGTCCTCGCTATCTTCCTCTTCCGAGCTCAGAGGACCAGAACGTTTTACAGGTGATGGGGGAGAGGAGGTGGTGGTGGGTTTCGGGGGTCTGGCCCTGGTACCCCTCATGGGGTGGGAGATCTTGTTGAGTTGGTGGTTGAGTTGGTTGGATATTTTTTTAAACGTGTGATGCAAGATGTTCCTCATCCTGGATAAAGCTCAGCAGCATGGTCCCAGGGGTAGGGTGAGGACCTTGGTCCTTTGTGGGGAGGAGATGGTGGGTTCAGGAAAGGGATGGACGCACTGGTGGTGACTCCACATGCATCTCCCACCCCTGTCTCCAGCACCCAGAAGGCGATGAAGCAGAGGTGGTACGAGGACATGGACGAGGCATGGACCCTCCCAGGAAGCTTCACCTTCCGGAACCAAGGTGGGTGTTTCTGGGGGTCCTTGGTGACCCCATCCCCACCCTGACCATCCCTGCTGAGACCCTTCTTCCCACAGATGCCCAGCTCGAGGACAAATTTCAGGTCGACCTTGACTCTGTAGACACATCGGCAACGGTGAGTTCCAACCACCACCACCCTGATGAGACATGGGGCAGTGAGGACATCCCAATTCCTGCTGGTACCCTCTCTGTTCCCCTCCTGATCCCCCCAACACACACATTTTGACAGGTCCAGGTCCCGAGACCACAGAACGTCACGCAGCTCTGAGCCGTGGCAGGTTGGGGGACACCAGGATGCTGATTTCCACCCACCACCGCCACCACCCTCCATGGGCATCGCTGCTGGGACAGGGTCTACCCCAGCACTGTGGGAGAGCCCGGACCCTCCTCAGGAGGAGGCTTTGACCCCAAACCGGGGGCCCTTGTCCTGTTCTTGTGAGCACTTTTAGGGTTGTGACCTCATGTCTTGGTTTCGGCAGGGGTAGAGTTATTTTCCTTCCTGGTAGCGGGTATTTTGGATTTCAGCTGAGAAGGATGTTGACATTTTGGGTGTTGCTGGGTAATGTTTACACCAAATCAAGGACTTTCCTGCTTCTCGCACCACCTCCACCAGTGAGTAGGCTGGGGGTGCACAAAAAGTTGGGAGGCGACACGGCCAGGACAGCTGACCCCAACCACCCAAAGGGATATTCCATACCGTATGACATCATGCTCAGTATATAACACCAGGGAAATGAGCCGGGGGCTGGGACCGCGGCTCAGGAACTTGCCGGGCATCGGTGGTCTGCGGGTCTGAGCACTTGTGCACTTGTTTCATGTATTCTTTTATCATCACCACTATCATTATTGTTATTATCATTATTATTATCATTGTTATCATTATTGTTATCGTCATTATTATCATTATTATTCTTATCATTATTATTTATACTCTTCCTTTTCTGTCCTATTAAATTGTCTTTATCTGAATCCACAAACTTTACCTCTTTTTTTTTTTTTTCCCCCCCTTAATTCTCTTCCCCGTGCCACTGAAAGGAGGGGAGTGAGCGAACGGCTCTGCGGTTATTGTTATTTTAGTTGCTGGGCGTCGTTAAACCACAACAATCCTTTTTGGTACCCAACGTGGGGCACGGCAGGTTGAGATAACGACAGATCTGAGCAGATCATGTTAAAACAAACCTACCATAAACCTTCCGTTGAGTTAGGTAAACAGTCGCCGGTCACAATGTTGATTTAGGCTCCTGTTTTCACAGTTGCGTCATGTAACACCTTACATGCGATATACGTTCCCTGGCGTGTTGTTTATCACCTCTACGACACCACCACCCCCCCACACCCCCCCCCCGGCTCAACGTTATCGTTATGGTGTACTTATGATGTGATAAACGTGTTGGTGGCCAGATGAATCTTGGCATCGCCGTTGTCTCCGTCCTTTGGGGGCCATCTGTTGGAAAGTATTAATAATTACACTTCTTACTTTTTCTTCTTGGAAAGCTAATCTATGAGAGGAGACACCTTCCCCCATCGTCTCCTTCTCCTCCAGCTCTTGAGAATGTCAAATACCCTCAGGATGTCCGGACCAGCATGTTTCTACTGCTGGATCTCCTAAATATGGTTCAGGTCTTCTTTAGGGTTAAATAACTATTTAAAAATACTGCTGCAGCAGAATCGGAGAACCAAACCGTGCTGGTATCGGTCACCGCTATACAGAAGAAGAAATATGCCCAAAAAGAAATCAGTTTGCTTAGTAAGGGATGATGATGAACCTGGGTCATCAAGAGAACAGGAGGAAGAACCCACAAACGAGACAGTCACCACCCCAACCCTGTCCCTGAGCGAACTGCGAGGTATGTGAAAAAGATTTCAGCCGTCGCCCAGGTGAGCACATCGTTACGTGGCTGCTCCGGTGCTGGGATAACGAGGCCTGTAGCCTGGAATTGGAGGGTAGGGAGGCCGAGAAGCTGGGATCTCCCTAGGGAAGGGGGCATGGACAAGGTGGTTGGGAAAGGGACACAAGCCCTCAGCCTCTGGAGGTGACTTCACTGGAGATGTCGTATGTCACCCAGGCAGGTGGACACACCATGGAGAGAGGTATCCAGTCCCCGAGGGAATTAGCCGTGCCGGAGATGGTTTATGATGGCCCAACAACACACAATTACCCATACATCATCCTGATTAAGTTCAACGTACTTGATCCATGTGACAGAAGTTTGTATGGAGCTCATCATCATCATACGCCAACTCATTGTCAGTGATGGACTGGGAAGATGAAGAGGCACCAGCAGTGGATGAAGTGTCTGGCTGACTGCAGAAATATGAAGAAAGTCTCTCTTCCTCCCTCACTTTGGCTGTGGAGAAACTGTCCCAGGAGTTCCAGCAACAAAAAGAGGATATGTCCTACTGCCCACCTGTACAGACCAGTGTCTCGGCTATTCACAGCAAGCGTTCCTCTGCTCCAGAGAGAGGATATAGAGGGTACACACCACGAGGCACCCTGTGTTTTTTCCTGCGTGACCACAGCAAGGACATGAGGAGGTGGGATGGAAAGCCTACCTCAATCCCAGACCCACGAGTACGTGAGCTGCGCGGCAAAACTGTCACAAAAGGGGATTCTTCCAGGAAAAATGCCGCTCCGGTTTCCAGCAGGCAGCCCCCCAGACCGAGTGGAAGGTCTGATCCTAATTATGATCCTCTTGAAGGGACCCCCCCAGGAGTAAAAGGGTGTAGCGGACACCGGCGCACCGTGTACCCCACCACCGTCGAGCCATGAAGGGGCGCAGAACCCATTGGTATTTCTGGAGTGATGGGGGATCCCAACAGGTGACTCTGCTGGAGGTTGGAGTGAGTCTAACTGGGAACGACTGGGAGAAGCACCCCGTTGTGACTGGCCCAGAGGCTCTGCACATCCCTAGCATAGACTACCTCCGGAGAGGGTGTGTCAAGGACCCAAAATGGTGGGATTTTGGAATAGCCACCTTGGAGATGAAGGAAGTTGAACAGTTGTCTCCTTTGCCCGGTTTCTTGGAGGACACCCACCCTGCTGCCCATGGGACACTGCTCCTACCCCACACCAGGACCTGCCAGATAGGACTGGGGCCACACCTGCCCACGCCCCCAAGGTATTTTTGGCAGCACTTGGACTTTACCCCTGCTCCATACGTCCCCGCTGTTAGATAAGATGGGGAGGGGAATTAAAAATTGCTAAAATTAGCACTCAGGGACAGGGCAGGGCATGAATTGGCTGCTGGCCCATGTGATGGCACGCAAGATTGTGCACGCTTCCGCCTTCCTTCCCCCCCCCCCCCCCCCCCCGCCCCCATGGGAACAGCGGTGACAGCGGGGTGACACCCCAAGGATACCTGTATGGGGTGGAGGCGAAGCTCAGATGGGTGGTCCTGGTCCCCGATTCCTTCCTCACGTCTGTCCCCCATCACCCCCTCCGTGGTTGGTACCACCTTGGGACCTTCTCAATGTGTCCCCCCCTTTCTCCAGAGCCACCACAGCTGCCCTCCACCGCACAGACCTTTGTCCCTTTCCCCGTGGGGAAGGTGGGAAGGAGGCGTGGATGAACCTCCAGACTGACATCTAACCTCGAGGTTGGATGAATTGGACAAGGACAAATTCTTCCATGTGCGTCACCCATCGGACTTGCACCTTTGGGGTGATCCAATGGCAATTCTTAATTGCTCTCTCAGCAATTAACTCATCCTGAGTGTTTTATCTTCCTGGTTTGGGGGTGGTTTTAGCATGTTTTACATCCCACCAAGAGCCCTGTCCTTCAGCCAAGCCCACGTCCCTCCCCACGGTGCAGGGGGCCACCTTGCGTGTCCCCAGTGGTATGCAGAAACAGGCGGGTGACAATAAAAATAAGTTTATGCAACTATAAAGTGCTCTTGTAAACGGCCATGCAGGGAGGAAGAGGACGGTGGATTTCTCAGTGTCTGCCATCATGAGACACCCACGCAACCCCGTGTCCCCATGTCCCAGTGTCCCCTTTCTCTTGCCACCGGCTCTTGGGTGGCTCCACTCAGGGGATGACGACGTGAGACGGTCGCTGGATGTGGACCTGGGGAGGAAGGAGAAGCTTGTGAGATGGGGACTGGGGGTGATCCCCGGGGTGAGGGGGTTCCCCACCACAGTACTGGGGGTCCTGGGGACGTGGCACCCACCTTCCGTGAGGTGTCCACACTCTCCAGGCTGATGTAGGTGGTTGGGGGGGTCTCCAAGGCTGCAGGGTGGAAGGAGAGGTGGCATGGACCACCAGCAGCTCCCTGGCTGCCGCAGCCCCCCTCAACCCACTCCCACCCAGCCCCGCCCCCCTCCCCTCCCCACTGCCACCCAGCCATACCCCACCAGCCCTGTCACCTTCCCACGTAGCTGCCCGGTTGCTGACGATGAAGCCCTCAGAGCCACTCCAATTCTCATCCTCACCACAGTACAGGTCCGAGCGGGAGGTCAGCTTATCTCTGCGTGACGGGATGGAGATGGATGAGAACCAAACATGGTCCCCATGGGATCCCACCACTCCCCATGGCGATGGACTTACCTGTACTCTTCCTTCTGCCTCCGAGCCCGCACCAGGAAGGTGGTGAAGACGGCGATGGCCACCACCAAGACGACCAACAGTACCCCTACAGTCACCCCAACCTTGCTGATCCGTAAGTTGCAGGCGCTGTCTTGGTACCAGAACCCTGACTGCTCCGAGCACCTGGTGGGGATGTCCAGGTGGTGAGAGCGATGCTGGCTTCACCCCAAACCCAGGGGAACACCCGGGGTTTTTTTTTGGGGGGGGGGGGGGGGGGGGTAGATACACAACAGGGTGCTTACTCGCACTGTGGTCCAGAGCGTGTCACGGTGCACGTGCCATGGACACAGGGGTAAGGGTTGGTAGATCGTTTGTCACATCTGGTGATGCAGATGACAGTGGTGGCAGTGATGAACGGGGAGTAGTAGGACTGGAATTGTTCTGGGATGTTTTTCTCGCACAGACCTAAGGGTAGAGGCACACGGCTCAGGGCACGTGGTGGTGTGGTTCTGGGGGACCCTGGGGTGGGGATGAACGTGCTGTGGGCCTCACTTACTTTTATCAAGCTCTTGCACCTCGTAGCTGGTGATGTTGTTAAATGCAGGGTTGAAACACAAAGAATCTGGGATGGAGAGAGCAGCTGCTGGTGGGTACCCTTGGGCTCAACCCCCCCCACCCAGCAAGGACCTTGCCCTGGTGCCAGCTGACACGTGGGGGGTGACCACCAGCATCACTCACTGTTTTCGTCACAGTCGGAGTAGTTGCTGACGGCATTGACGAGGTTCTTGGAGATGGCCTCCACCGTCTCATTGGCTGTTATGCTGGCGCGCACCGTCAGGAGGACCGTGTAGTTCACCACGATGCTGCCCTGGCTGCAAGGAGAAGGAGCACCGGTGGCTTGGCAGGGCTAGGCTGCGGTCCTATGCTGCAGGGGACCCAACTGGGACCAGTTTGGGGTCCCCAGTGTGGAGGGACAGTGTGGCCACTGTTACATAGGGCTGGACCATTCTGAAGGAGCCCCGGGGACAGAACATGGCTTGGAGGGATGCAGATGCCCTGTTCTTGGAGAGCATCACCTCAAATTGACCCCAGCGAGTCCCTTCACCCCAAATCACCCTACTGGAGCAGATGGAGGGGGATCAGTACCACATCAGGACATGCCACCCAGCCCCTGGTGGGCACTCACCTCAGACTGTGGATCACCACGTCTTGGTAGCCCTCTATCTCCTTGTAAATCTCCCTCATCTGGAAGACAAAGAGAAGCCATGAGGAGATTTGGGCACCAGCCCCATCATGCCCCAAATATGCCCCCCAAGGGTGCTGCCCCAGCATGGGGATGCCCCCAGTGTTGATGTGTCCTGACCATCTTCTTGAACTCCTCCTCGAAAATCTTGAAAGCGACAGAGGACTTATCTGCAAGGTCATCCGTGAATTCTCTGTTGTCAACCTTCGCCGTCATCCCCACCGTCGCATTCATCGTTGCTTTGTCAAGCAGAAGGACACCCATAAGCAATAGACCCGGGAGTCCCCATCCCACCCCTGGTGCCCTTGGTTATGGGACCAGGTTGGTCCCTCTATGGTGGCCCCATTCCCACGTTGGTCCCTCTACAGTGACCCCAACCCCATTCCCACATTGGTCCCTCCATGGTGGCCCCAGTCCTGGGTCAGTTCCTCCATGGTGGCCCCATTCCCACATTGGTCCCTCCATGGTGGCCCCAGTCCTGGGTCAACCCTTCTGTGGTGGCCCCATTCCCACATTGATTCCTCCATGGTGGCCCCATTGCCAAGCTGGTCCCTCTGAGATGACCTCAGCCCAGATCTTGGGTTGGTGCCCCACCGTGGAAGCCCTGGTGCAGTCTAGCACAGCTTGGGATAGCTTCCTACCATTTTTGACCTCGATGGTGTCCTTGGCGAACTGACACTCAGAGCCCTGGAATTCATCAGGGCAGATGCAAACACCGTTTTCCCAGGTGCCACTGTTTTGGCAGAAGGGTATTTCACAATGTTCACCGTAGTACTGGTCGGTACATATGCACTTGATGCCGTCCCATGTGGCCCCGTTCTGGCAATGCCCTGGAAGAGGTAGCAGATCATGGGTCCTATGACAAAGCCCCGAGAAACTGCAGGACTGCAAAGCTGCCTGGAAAACACTTGGGGCGTGGTGGGAGGCCACGGGGTAGGGACGTGGCCAGGTAGTGTCAGCGAGGAGAAAGACTCACCTGCATTGGTGGTGGGTCTGGGAGTGGTTGTAGTGGTAGAGGTGGTGGTGGTGGTGGTGGTGACAGTTGTAGGCAATGAAGAGATGCCAGGGTGGGTGCTCACAGAAGTGGCTGTAGAGTTCCATATGCTCACAGTAGTGGATGTCACAGTGGTGGCCAAAGTCTCCCCTGTCACGTGCATACTCGTGGAGGTCAAGGTGGTAACAGTGGAGGTGGACGTGGGCACGGTGGTGGTTGTTGTCTCCGTGGTGGTCAAAGTGTCCTCTATCGCCCCCGTGCTCATGGAGGTCACGGTGGTGAGAGTGGAGGTGGATGTGGGCACGGTGGTGCTTGTTATCTCCGTGGTGGCTGAAGTGTCCTCTGTCGCCCCCGTGCTCGTGGAGGTCAAGGTGGTGAGAGTGGAGGTGGGCGTGGGCACGGTGGTGCTTGTTGTCTCTGTGGTGGTTGTCTCTGTGGTGGTCGAAGTGGCCTCTGTCACCCCCGTGCTCGTGGAGGTCAAGGTGGTGAGAGTGGAGGTGGACGTGGGCACGGTGGTGCTTGTTGTCTCCGTGGTGGTCGAAGTGTCCTCTGTCGCCCCCGTGCTCATGGAGGTCAAGGTGGTGAGAGTGGAGGTGGGCGTGGGCACGGTGGTGCTTGTTGTCTCCGTGGTGGTCGAAGTGTCCTCTGTCGCCCCCGTGCTCGTGGAGGTCAAGGTGGTGAGAGTGGAGGTGGGCGTGGGCACGGTGGTGCTTGTTGTCTCTGTGGTGGTCGAAGTGTCCTCTGTCGCCCCCGTGCTCGTGGAGGTCAAGGTGGTGAGAGTGGAGGTGGATGTGGGCACGGTGGTGCTTGTTGTCTCGGTGGTGGTTGTCTCCGTGGTGGTCGAAGTGTCCTCTGTCGCCACCGTGCTCGTGGAGGTCAAGGTGGTGAGAGTGGAGGTGGGCGTGGGCACGGTGGTGCTTGTTGTCTCCGTGGTGGTCGAAGTGTCCTCTGTCGCCACCGTGCTCGTGGAGGTCAAGGTGGTGAGAGTGGAGGTGGGCGTGGCCATGGTGGTGCTTGTTGTCTCCGTGGTGGTCGAAGTGTCCTCTGTCACCCCCGTGCTCGTGGAGGTCAAGGTGGTGAGAGTGGAGGTGGATGTGGGCACGGTGGTGGTAGTCTCTGTGGTGGTTGTCTCCGTGGTGGTTGTCTCCGTGGTGGTCGTCTCCGTGGTGGTCGAAGTGTCCTCTGTCGCCCCCGTGCTCATGGAGGTCAAGGTGGTGAGAGTGGAGGTGGACGTGGGCACGGTGGTGGTTATCTCCGTGGTGGTCAAAGTGTCCTCTGTCGCCCCCGTGCTCGTGGAGGTCAAGGTGGTGAGAGTGGAGGTGGACGTGGGCACGGTGGTGCTTGTTGTCTCTGTGGTGGTTGTCTCCGTGGTGGTCGAAGTGTCCTCTGTTACACCCGTGCTCGTGGAGGTCAAGGTGGTGAGAGTGGAGGTGGGCGTGGGCACGGTGGTGCGTGCTCTCTCCGTGGTGGTCAAAGTGTCCTCTGTCGCCCCCGTGCTCGTGGAGGTCAAGGTGGTGAGAGTGGAGGTGGACGTGGGCACGGTGGTGCTTGTTGTCTCCGTGGTGGTCGAAGTGTCCTCTGTCGCCCCCGTGCTCGTGGAGGTCAAGGTGGTGAGAGTGGAGGTGGATGTGGGCACGGTGGTGCTTGTTGTCTCTGTGGTGGTTGTCTCCGTGGTGGTCGAAGTTTCCTCTGTTGCCCCCGTGCTCGTGGAGGTCAAGGTGGTGAGAGTGGAGGTGGACGTGGGCACGGTGGTGCTTGTTGTCTCTGTGGTGGTCAAAGTGTCCTCTGTTACACCCGTGCTCGTGGAGGTCAAGGTGGTGAGAGTGGAGGTGGACGTTGGAACGGTGGTGCTTGTTCTCTCCGTGGTGGTCGAGGTGTCCTCTGTCGCCCCCGTACTCGTGGAGGTCAAGGTGGTGAGAGTGGAGGTGGGCGTGGCCATGGAGGTGGTTGTCTCCGTGGTGGTCGAAGTGTCCTCTGTCGCCCCCGTGCTCGTGGAGCTCAAGGTGGTGAGAGTGGAGGTGGATGTGGGCACGGTGGTGGTAGTCTCTTTGGTGGTTGTCTCCGTGGTGGTCGTCTCCGTGGTGGTCGAAGTGTCCTGTGTCGCCCCCGTGCTCCTGGAGGTCAAGGTGGTGAGAATGGAGGTGGATGTGGGCACGGTGGTGCTTGTTATCTCTGTGGTGGTCGAAGTGTCCTCTGTCGCCCCCGTGCTCATGGAGGTCAAGGTGGTGAGAGTGGAGGTGGGCGTGGGCACGGTGGTGCTTGTTGTCTCCGTGGTGGTCGAAGTGTCCTCTGTCGCCCCCGTGCTCATGGAGGTCAAGGTGGTGAGAGTGGAGGTGGGCGTGGGCACGGTGGTGCTTGTTGTCTCCGTGGTGGTCGAAGTGTCCTCTGTCGCCCCCGTGCTCATGGAGGTCAAGGTGGTGACAGTGGAGGTGGGCGTGGGCACGGTGGTGCTTGTTGTCTCCGTGGTGGTCGAAGTGTCCTCTGTGGCCCCCATGCTCGTGGAGGTCAAGGTGGTGAGAGTGGAGGTGGACGTGGGCACGGTGGTGCTTGTTGTCTCCGTGGTGGTCGAAGTGTCCTCTGTGGCCCCCATGCTCGTGGAGATCAAGGTGGTGAGAGTGGAGGTGGGCGTGGCCATGGTGGTGGTTGTCTCCGTGGTGGTCGAAGTGTCCTCTGTCGCCCCCGTGCTCGTGGAGGTCAAGGTGGTGAGAGTGGAGGTGGATGTGGGCACGGTGGTGGTAGTCTCTTTGGTGGTTGTCTCCGTGGTGGTCGTCTCCGTGGTGGTCGAAGTGTCCTCTGTCGCCCCCGTGCTCGTGGAGGTCAAGGTGGTGAGAGTGGAGGTGGGCGTGGGCACGGTGGTGCTTGTTGTCTCTGTGGTGGTCGAAGTGTCCTCTGTCGCCCCCATGCTCGTGGAGATCAAGGTGGTGAGAGTGGAGGTGGACGTGGCCATGGTGGTGGTTGTCTCCGTGGTGGTCGAAGTGTCCTGTGTCACACCCGTGCTCGTGGAGGTCAAGGTGGTGAGAGTGGAGGTGGGCGTGGGCACGGTGGTGCTTGTTGTCTCCGTGGTGGTCAAAGTGTCCTCTGTCGCCCCCGTCCTCGTGGAGCTCAAGGTAGGGAGAGTGGAGGTGGATGTGTGCATGGTGGTGCTTGTTGTCTCCGTGGTGGTCGAAGTGTCCTCTGTCGCCCCCGTGCTCGTGGAGGTCAAGGTGGTGAGAGTGGAGGTGGACGTGAGCACGGTGGTGCTTGTTGTCTCCATGGTGGTCGAAGTGTCCTCTGTCGCCCCCGTGCTCGTGGAGGTCAAGGTGGTGAGAGTGGAGGTGGACGTTGGAACGGTGGTGCTTGTTGTTTCCGTGGTGGTCGAAGTGTCCTCTGTCGCCCCCGTGCTCGTGGAGGTCAAGGTGGTGAGAGTGGAGGTGGGCGTGGCCACGGTGGTGCTTGCTGTCTCCGTGGTGGTCGAAGTGTCCTCTGTCGCCCCCATGCTCGTGGAGATCAAGGTGGTGAGAGTGGAGGTGGGCGTGGGCACGGTGGTGCTTGTTGTCTCCGTGGTGGTCGAAGTATCCTCTGTCGCCCCCGTGCTCGTGGAGCTCAAGGTGGTGAGAGTGGAGGTGGATGTGGGCACGGTGGTGGTAGTCTTTTTGGTGGTTGTCTCCGTGGTGGTCGTCTCCGTGGTGGTCGAAGTGTCCTCTGTCACCCCCGTGCTCGTGGAGGTCAAGGTGGTGAGAGTGGAGGTGGACGTGGGCACGGTGGTGCTTGTTGTCTCCGTGGTGGTCGAAGTGTCCTCTATCGCCCCCGTGCTCGTGGAGGTCAAGGTGGTGAGAGTGGAGGTGGACGTTGGAACGGTGGTGCTTGTTGTTTCCGTGGTGGTCGAAGTGTCCTCTGTCGCCCCCGTGCTCGTGGAGGTCAAGGTGGTGAGAGTGGAGGTGGGCGTGGCCACGGTGGTGCTTGCTGTCTCCGTGGTGGTCGAAGTGTCCTCTGTCGCCCCCATGCTCGTGGAGATCAAGGTGGTGAGAGTGGAGGTGGGCGTGGCCATGGTGCTTGTTGTCTCCGTGGTGGTCGAAGTATCCTCTGTCGCCCCCGTGCTCGTGGAGCTCAAGGTGGTGAGAGTGGAGGTGGATGTGGGCACGGTGGTGGTAGTCTTTTTGGTGGTTGTCTCCGTGGTGGTCGTCTCCGTGGTGGTCGAAGTGTCCTCTGTCACCCCCGTGCTCGTGGAGGTCAAGGTGGTGAGAGTGGAGGTGGGCGTGGGCACGGTGGTGCTTGTTGTCTCCGTGGTGGTCGAAGTGTCCTCTGTCGCCCCCGTGCTCGTGGAGGTCAAGGTGGTGAGAGTGGAGGTGGGCGTGGGCACGGTGGTGCTTGTTGTCTCCGTGGTGGTCGAAGTGTCCTCTGTCGCCCCCGTGCTCATGGAGGTCAAGGTGGTGAGAGTGGAGATGGACGTTGGAAAGGTCGTGGTTATATCCGTGGTGGTCGAAGTTTCCTCTGTCGCCCTCGTGCTCATGGAGGTCAAGGTGGTGAGACTAGAGGTCGACGTGGGCACGGTGGTGCTTGTTGTCTCCGTGGTGGTCAAAGTGTCCTCTGTCGCCCCCGTGCTCGTGGAGGTCAAGGTGGTGAGAGTGGAGGTGGGCGTGGGCATGGTGGTGCTTGTTGTCTCTGTGGTGGTTGTCTCCGTGGTGGTCGAAGTTTCCTCTGTCGCCCCCGTACTCATGGAGGTCAAGGTAGGGAGAGTGGAGGTCGACGTGGGCACGGTGGTGCTTGTTGTCTCCGTGGTGGTCAAAGTGTCCTCTGTCGCCCCCGTGCTCGTGGAGGTCAAGGTGGTGAGAGTGGAGGTGGACGTGGGCACGGTGGTGCTTGTTGTCTCCGTGGTGGTCGAAGTGTCCTCTGTTACACCCGTGCTCGTGGAGGTCAACGTGGTGAGAGTGGAGGTGGACGTTGGAACCGTGGTGCTTGTTCTCTCCGTGGTGGTCGAGGTGTCCTCTGTCGCCCCCGTGCTCGTGGAGGTCAAGGTGGTGAGAGTGGAGGTGGGCGTGGGCACGGTGGTGCTTGCTGTCTCCGTGGTGGTCGAAGTGTCCTCTGTCGCCCCCGTGCTCGTGGAGGTCAAGGTGGTGAGAGTGGAGGTGGACGTGGGCACGGTGGTGCTTGTTGTCTCCGTGGTGGTCGAAGTGTCCTGTGTCGCCCCCATGCTCGTGGAGGTCAAGGTGGTGAGAGTGGAGGTGGACGTGGGCAGGGTGGTGCTTGTTGTCTCCGTGGTGGTCGAAGTGTCCTCTGTCGCCCCCGTGCTCGTGGAGGTCAAGGTGGTGAGAGTGGAGGTGGGCGTGGGCACGGTGGTGCTTGTTGTCTCCGTGGTGGTCGAAGTATCCTCTGTCGCCCCCGTGCTCGTGGAGGTCAAGGTGGTGAGAGTGGAGGTGGACGTTGGAACGGTGGTGCTTGTTGTCTCCGTGGTGGTCGAAGTGTCCTCTGTCGCCCCCGTGCTCATGGAGGTCAAGGTGGTGAGAGTGGAGGTGGATGTGGGCACGGTGGTGCTTGTTGTCTCTGTGGTGGTTGTCTCCGTGGTGGTCGAAGTATCCTCTGTCGCCCCCATGCTCGTGGAGGTCAAGGTGGTGAGAGTGGAGATGGGCGTGGCCATGGTGGTGGTTGTCTCCGTGGTGGTCGAAGTGTCCTCTGTCACCCCCGTGCTCGTGGAGCTCAAAGTGGTGAGATTGGAGGTGGATGTGGGCACGGTGGTGGTAGTCTCCGTGGTGGTTGTCTCCGTGGTGGTCGTCTCCGTGGTGGTCGAAGTGTCCTCTGTCACCACTGTGCTCATGGAGGTCAAGGTGGTGAGAGTGGAGGTGGACGTGGGCACGGTGGTGGTTATCTCCGTGGTGGTCAAAGTGTCCTCTGTCGCCCCCGTGCTCGTGGAGGTCAAGGTGGTGAGAGTGGAGGTGGACGTGGGCACGGTGGTGCTTGTTGTCTCCGTGGTGGTCGAAGTGTCCTCTGTCGCCCCCGTGCTCGTGGAGCTCAAGGTGGTGAGAGTGGAGGTGGACGTGGGCACGGTGGTGGTTGTCTCCGTGGTGGTCAAAGTGTCCGCTGTCGCCCCCGTGCTCGTGGAGGTCAAGGTGGTGAGAGTGGAGGTGGGCGTGGGCACGGTGGTGCTTGTTGTCTCCGTGGTGGTCGAAGTGTCCTCTGTCGCCACCGTGCTCGTGGAGATCAAGGTGGTGAGAGTGGAGGTGGGCGTGGCCATGGTGGTGGTTGTCTCCGTGGTGGTCGAAGTGTCCTCTGTCGCCCCCGTGCTCGTGGAGGTCAAGGTGGTGAGAGTGGAGGTGGGCGTGAGCACGGTGGTGCTTGTTGTCTCCGTGGTTGTCGAAGTGTCCTGTGTCGCCCCCGTGCTCGTGGAGGTCAAGTTGGTGAGAGTGGAGGTGGACGTGGGCACGGTGGTGCTGGTTGTCTCCGTGGTGGTCAAAGTGTCCTCTGTCGCCCCTGTGCTCGTGGAGGTCAAGGTGGTGAGAGTGGAGGTGGGTGTGAGCACGGTGGTGCTTGTTGTCTCCGTGGTGGTCGAAGTGTCCTCTGTTACACCCGTGCTCGTGGAGGTCAAGGTGGTGAGAGTGGAGGTGGACGTTGGAACGGTGGTGCTTGTTGTCTCCGTGGTCGTCGAAGTGTCCTCTGTCGCCCCCGTGCTCATGGAGGTCAAGGTGGTGAGAGTGGAGGTGGACGTTGGAATGGTCGTGCTTATCTCCGTGGTGGTCGAAGTGTCCTCTGTCGCCCCCGTACTCGTGGAGGTCAAGGTGGTGAGAGTGGAGGTGGACGTTGGAACGGTCGTGGTTATATCCGTGGTGGTCGAAGTGTCCTGTGTCGCCCCTGTGCCCGTGGAGGTCAAGGTGGTGAGAGTGGAGGTGGGCGTGGGCACGGTGGTGCTTGTTGTCTCCGTGGTGGCCGAAGTGTCCTCTGTCGCCCCCGTGCTCGTGGAGGTCAAGGTGGTGAGAGTGGAGGTGGGCGTGAGCACGGTGGTGTTTGTTGTCTCCGTGGTTGTCGAAGTGTCCTGTGTCGCCCCCGTGCTCGTGGAGGTCAAGGTGGTGAGAGTGGAGGTGGACGTGGGCACGGTGGTGCTTGTTGTCTCCGTGGTGGTCGAAGTGTCCTCTGTCGCCCCCGTGCTCTTGGAGGTCAAGGTGGTGAGAGTGGAGGTGGATGTGGGCACGGTGGTGGTAGTCTCTGTGGTGGTTGTCTCCGTGGTGGTCGTCTCCGTGGTGGTCGAAGTGTCCTCTGTCGCCCCCGTGCTCGTGGAGGTCAAGGTGGTGAGAGTGGAGGTGGGCGTGGGCACGGTGGTGCTTGTTGTCTCTGTGGTGGTTGTCTCCGTGGTGGTCGAAGTGTCCTCTGTCGCACCCGTGCTCATGGAGGTCAAGGTGGTGAGAGTGGAGGTGGACCTGGGCACGGTGGTGGTTATCTCCGTGGTGGTCAAAGTGTCCTCTGTCGCCCCCGTGCTCGTGGAGGTCAAGGTGGTGAGAGTGGAGGTGGACGTGGGCACGGTGGTGCTTGTTGTCTCCGTGGTGGTCGAAGTGTCCTCTGTCGCCCCTGTGCTCGTGGAGGTCAAGGTGGTGAGAGTGGAGGTGGACGTGGGCATGGTGGTGCTTGTTGTCTCTGTGGTGGTTGTCTCCGTGGTGGTCGAAGTGGCCTCTGTCGCCCCCGTGCTCGTGGAGGTCAAGGTGGTGAGAGTGGAGGTGGACGTTGGAACGGTGGTGCTTGTTGTCTCCGTGGTGGTCGAAGTGTCCTCGGTCGCCCCCATGCCCGTGGAAGTCAAGGTTGTTAGAGTGGAGGTGGGCGTGGGCACGGTGGTGCTTGTTGTCTCCGTGATGGCCGAAGTGTCCTCTGTCGCCCCCGTGCTCGTGGAGGTCAAGGTGGTGAGAGTGGAGGTGGACGTTGGAACGGTGGTGCTTGTTGTCTCCGTGGTTGTCGAAGAGTCCTGTGTCGCCCCCGTGCTCGTGGAGCTCAAGGTGGTGAGAGTGGAGGTGGACGTGGGCACGGTGGTGCTGGTTGTCTCCGTGGTGGTCAAAGTGTCCTCTGTCGCCCCCGTGCTCGTGGAGGTCAAGGTGGTGAGAGTGGAGGTGGGTGTGAGCACGGTGGTGCTTGTTGTCTCCGTGGTGGTCGAAGTGTCCTCTGTTACACCCGTGCTCGTGGAGGTCAAGGTGGTGAGAGTGGAGGTGGGTGTGAGCACGGTGGTGCTTGTTGTCTCCGTGGTGGTCGAAGTGTCCTCTGTTACACCCGTGCTCGTGGAGGTCAAGGTGGTGAGAGTGGAGGTGGACGTTGGAACGGTGGTGCTTGTTGTCTCCGTGGTCGTCGAAGTGTCCTCTGTCGCCCCCGTGCTCATGGAGGTCAAGGTGGTGAGAGTGGAGGTGGACGTTGGAATGGTCGTGCTTATCTCCGTGGTGGTCGAAGTGTCCTCTGTCGCCCCCGTACTCGTGGAGGTCAAGGTGGTGAGAGTGGAGGTGGACGTTGGAACGGTCGTGGTTATATCCGTGGTGGTCGAAGTGTCCTGTGTCGCCCCTGTGCCCGTGGAGGTCAAGGTGGTGAGAGTGGAGGTGGGCGTGGGCACGGTGGTGCTTGTTGTCTCCGTGGTGGCCGAAGTGTCCTCTGTCGCCCCCGTGCTCGTGGAGGTCAAGGTGGTGAGAGTGGAGGTGGGCGTGAGCACGGTGGTGTTTGTTGTCTCCGTGGTTGTCGAAGTGTCCTGTGTCGCCCCCGTGCTCGTGGAGGTCAAGTTGGTGAGAGTGGAGGTGGACGTGGGCACGGTGGTGCTTGTTGTCTCCGTGGTGGTCGAAGTGTCCTCTGTCGCCCCCGTGCTCATGGAGGTCAAGGTGGTGAGAGTGGAGGTGGATGTGGGCACGGTGGTGGTAGTCTCTGTGGTGGTTGTCTCCGTGGTGGTCGTCTCCGTGGTGGTCGAAGTGTCCTCTGTCGCCCCCGTGCTCGTGGAGGTCAAGGTGGTGAGAGTGGAGGTGGGCGTGGGCACGGTGGTGCTTGTTGTCTCTGTGGTGGTTGTCTCCGTGGTGGTCGAAGTGTCCTCTGTCGCACCCGTGCTCATGGAGGTCAAGGTGGTGAGAGTGGAGGTGGACCTGGGCACGGTGGTGGTTATCTCCGTGGTGGTCAAAGTGTCCTCTGTCGCCCCCGTGCTCGTGGAGGTCAAGGTGGTGAGAGTGGAGGTGGACGTGGGCACGGTGGTGCTTGTTGTCTCCGTGGTGGTCGAAGTGTCCTCTGTCGCCCCTGTGCTCGTGGAGGTCAAGGTGGTGAGAGTGGAGGTGGACGTGGGCATGGTGGTGCTTGTTGTCTCTGTGGTGGTTGTCTCCGTGGTGGTCGAAGTGGCCTCTGTCGCCCCCGTGCTCGTGGAGGTCAAGGTGGTGAGAGTGGAGGTGGGCGTTGGAACGGTGGTGCTTGTTGTCTCCGTGGTGGTCGAAGTGTCCTCGGTCGCCCCCATGCCCGTGGAAGTCAAGGTTGTTAGAGTGGAGGTGGGCGTGGGCACGGTGGTGCTTGTTGTCTCCGTGGTGGTCGAAGTGTCCTCTGTCGCCCCCGTGCTCGTGGAGGTCAAGGTGGTGAGAGTGGAGGTGGACGTTGGAACGGTGGTGCTTGTTGTCTCCGTGGTGGTCGAAGAGTCCTGTGTCGCCCCCGTGCTCGTGGAGCTCAAGGTGGTGAGAGTGGAGGTGGACGTGGGCACGGTGGTGCTGGTTGTCTCCGTGGTGGTCAAAGTGTCCTCTGTCGCCCCCGTGCTCGTGGAGGTCAAGGTGGTGAGAGTGGAGGTGGGTGTGAGCACGGTGGTGCTTGTTGTCTCCGTGGTGGTCGAAGTGTCCTCTGTTACACCCGTGCTCGTGGAGGTCAAGGTGGTGAGAGTGGAGGTGGACGTTGGAACGGTGGTGCTTGTTGTCTCCGTGGTCGTCGAAGTGTCCTCTGTCGCCCCCGTGCTCGTGGAGGTCAAGGTGGTGAGAGTGGAGGTGGACGTTGGAACGGTGGTGCTTGTTCTCTCCGTGGTCGTCGAAGTGTCCTCTGTCGCCCCCGTGCTCGTGGAGGTCAAGGTGGTGAGAGTGGAGGTGGACGTTGGAACGGTCGTGGTTATATCCGTGGTGGTCGAAGTGTCCTGTGTCGCCCCTGTGCCCGTGGAGGTCAAGGTGGTGATAGTGGAGGTGGGCGTGGGCACGGTGGTGCTTGTTGTCTCCGTGGTGGCCGAAGTGTCCTCTGTCGCCCCCGTGCTCGTGGAGGTCAAGGTGGTGAGAGTGGAGGTGGGCGTGAGCACGGTGGTGCTTGTTGTCTCCGTGGTTGTCGAAGTGTCCTGTGTCGCCCCCGTGCTCGTGGAGGTCAAGTTGGTGAGAGTGGAGGTGGACGTGGGCACGGTGGTGCTTGTTGTCTCCGTGGTGGTCGAAGTGTCCTCTGTCGCCCCCGTGCTCATGGAGGTCAAGGTGGTGAGAGTGGAGGTGGATGTGGGCACGGTGGTGGTAGTCTCTGTGGTGGTTGTCTCCGTGGTGGTCGTCTCCGTGGTGGTCGAAGTGTCCTCTGTCGCCCCCGTGCTCGTGGAGGTCAAGGTGGTGAGAGTGGAGGTGGGCGTGGGCACGGTGGTGCTTGTTGTCTCTGTGGTGGTTGTCTCCGTGGTGGTCGAAGTGTCCTCTGTCGCCCCCGTGCTCATGGAGGTCAAGGTGGTGAGAGTGGAGGTGGACCTGGGCACGGTGGTGGTTATCTCCGTGGTGGTCAAAGTGTCCTCTGTCGCCCCCGTGCTCGTGGAGGTCAAGGTGGTGAGAGTGGAGGTGGACGTGGGCACGGTGGTGCTTGTTGTCTCCGTGGTGGTCGAAGTGTCCTCTGTCGCCCCCGTGCTCGTGGAGGTCAAGGTGGTGAGAGTGGAGGTGGACGTGGGCACGGTGGTGCTTGTTGTCTCTGTGGTGGTTGTCTCCGTGGTGGTCGAAGTGGCCTCTGTCGCCCCCGTGCTCGTGGAGGTCAAGGTGGTGAGAGTGGAGGTGGACGTTGGAACGGTGGTGCTTGTTGTCTCCGTGGTGGTCGAAGTGTCCTGTGTCGCCCCCATGCCCGTGGAAGTCAAGGTTGTTAGAGTGGAGGTGGGCGTGGGCACGGTGGTGCTTGTTGTCTCCGTGATGGCCGAAGTGTCCTCTGTCGCCCCCGTGCTCGTGGAGGTCAAGGTGGTGAGAGTGGAGGTGGGCGTGAGCACGGTGGTGCTTGTTGTCTCCGTGGTTGTCGAAGTGTCCTGTGTTGCCCCCGTGCTCATGGAGGTCAAGTTGGTGAGAGTGGAGGTGGACGTGGGCACGGTGGTGCTGGTTGTCTCCGTGGTGGTCAAAGTGTCCTCTGTCGCCCCCGTGCTCGTGGAGGTCAAGGTGGTGAGAGTGGAGGTGGGTGTGAGCACGGTGGTGCTTGTTGTCTCCGTGGTGGTCGAAGTGTCCTCTGTCGCCCCCGTGCTCGTGGAGGTCCAGGTAGGGGGAGTGGAGGTGGATGTGTGCATGGTAGTGCTTGTTGTCTCCGTGGTGGTCAAAGTGTCCTCTATCGCCCCCGTGCTCGTGGAGGTCAAGGTGGTGAGAGTGGAGGTGGACCTGAGCACGGTGGTGCTTGTTGTCTCCGTGGTGGTCGAAGTGTCCTCTGTTACACCCGTTCTCGTGGAGGTCAAGGTGGTGAGAGTGGAGGTGGACGTTGGAACGGTGGTGCTTGTTGTCTCCGTGGTGGTCGAAGTGTCCTCTGTCGCCCCCGTGCTCGTGGAGGTCAAGGCGGTGAGAGTGGAGGTGGACGTGGCCACGGTGGTGCTTGTTGTCTCTGTGGTGGCCGAAGTGTACTCTGTCGTCCCCGTGCTCGTGGAGGTCAAGGTGGTGAGAGTGGAGGTGGACGTGGGCACGGTGGTGCTTGTTGTCTCTGTGGTGGTTGTCTCCGTGGTGGTCGAAGTGTCCTCTGTCTCCCCCGTGCTCGTGGAGGTCAAGGTGGTGAGAGTGGAGGTGGGCGTGTGCACGGTGGTGCTTGTTGTCTCCGTGGTGGTCGAAGTGTCCTCTGTCGCCCCCGTGCTCGTGGAGGTCAAGGTGGTGAGAGTGGAGGTGGACGTGGGCACGGTGGTGCTTGTTGTCTCTGTGGTGGTCAAAGTGTCCTCTGTCGCCCCCATGCTCGTGGAGGTCAAGGTGGTGAGAGTGGAGGTGGACGTTGGAACGGTGGTGCTTGTTGTCTCCGTGGTGGTCGAAGTATCCTCTGTCGCCCCCGTGCTCGTGGAGGTCAAGGTGGTGAGAGTGGAGGTGGACGTGGGCACGGTCGTGCTTATCTCCGTGGTGGTTGAAGTGTCCTCTGTCGCCCCCGTGCTCGTGGAGGTCAAGGGGGTGAGAGTGGAGGTGGGTGTGAGCACGGTGGTGCTTGTTGTCTCCGTGGTGGCCGAAGTGTCCTCTGTCGCCCCCGTGCTCGTGGAGGTCAAGGTGGTGAGAGTGGAGGTGGATGTGGGCACGGTGGTGCTTGTTGTCTCCGTGGTGGTCAAAGTGTCCTCTGTCGCCCCCGTGCTCGTGGAGGTCAAGGTGGTGAGAGTGGAGGTGGACGTGGGCACGGTGGTGCTTGTTGTCTCCGTGGTGGTCGAAGTGTCCTCTGTCGCCCCCGTGCTCGTGGAGGTCAAGGTGGTGAGAGTGGAGGTGGACGTGGGCACGGTGGTGCTTGTTTTCTCCGTGGTGGTCGAAGTGTCCTCTGTCGCCCCCGTGCTCGTGGAGGTCAAGGTGGTGAGAGTGGAGGTGGACGTGGGCACGGTGGTGCTTGTTGTCTCCGTGGTGGTCAAAGTGTCCTCTGTCGCCCCCGTGCTCGTGGAGGTCAAGGTGGTGAGAGTGGAGGTGGGCGTGAGCACGGTGGTGCTTGTTGTCTCCGTGGTTGTCGAAGTGTCCTGTGTCGCCCCCGTGCTCGTGGAGGTCAAGTTGGTGAGAGTGGAGGTGGACGTGGGCACGGTGGTGCTGGTTGTCTCCGTGGTGGTCAAAGTGTCCTCTGTCGCCCCCGTGGTCGTGGAGGTCAAGGTGGTGAGAGTGGAGGTGGGTGTGAGCACGGTGGTGCTTGTTGTCTCCGTGGTGGTCGAAGTGTCCTCTGTTACACCCATGCTCGTGGAGGTCAAGGTGGTGAGAGTGGAGGTGGACGTTGGAACGGTGGTGCTTGTTGTCTCCGTGGTGGTCGAAGTGTCCTCTGTCGCCCCCGTGCTCGTGGAGGTCAAGTTGGTGAGAGTGGAGGTGGACGTGGGCACGGTGGTGCTGGTTGTCTCCGTGGTGGTCAAAGTGTCCTCTGTCGCCCCTGTGCTCGTGGAGGTCAAGGTGGTGAGAGTGGAGGTGGGTGTGAGCACGGTGGTGCTTGTTGTCTCCGTGGTGGTCGAAGTGTCCTCTGTTACACCCGTGCTCGTGGAGGTCAAGGTGGTGAGAGTGGAGGTGGACGTTGGAACGGTGGTGCTTGTTGTCTCCGTGGTCGTCGAAGTGTCCTCTGTCGCCCCCGTGCTCATGGAGGTCAAGGTGGTGAGAGTGGAGGTGGACGTTGGAATGGTCGTGCTTATCTCCGTGGTGGTCGAAGTGTCCTCTGTCGCCCCCGTACTCGTGGAGGTCAAGGTGGTGAGAGTGGAGGTGGACGTTGGAACGGTCGTGGTTATATCCGTGGTGGTCGAAGTGTCCTGTGTCGCCCCTGTGCCCGTGGAGGTCAAGGTGGTGAGAGTGGAGGTGGGCGTGGGCACGGTGGTGCTTGTTGTCTCCGTGGTGGCCGAAGTGTCCTCTGTCGCCCCCGTGCTCGTGGAGGTCAAGGTGGTGAGAGTGGAGGTGGGCGTGAGCACGGTGGTGTTTGTTGTCTCCGTGGTTGTCGAAGTGTCCTGTGTCGCCCCCGTGCTCGTGGAGGTCAAGTTGGTGAGAGTGGAGGTGGACGTGGGCACGGTGGTGCTTGTTGTCTCCGTGGTGGTCGAAGTGTCCTCTGTCGCCCCCGTGCTCATGGAGGTCAAGGTGGTGAGAGTGGAGGTGGATGTGGGCACGGTGGTGGTAGTCTCTGTGGTGGTTGTCTCCGTGGTGGTCGTCTCCGTGGTGGTCGAAGTGTCCTCTGTCGCCCCCGTGCTCGTGGAGGTCAAGGTGGTGAGAGTGGAGGTGGGCGTGGGCACGGTGGTGCTTGTTGTCTCTGTGGTGGTTGTCTCCGTGGTGGTCGAAGTGTCCTCTGTCGCACCCGTGCTCATGGAGGTCAAGGTGGTGAGAGTGGAGGTGGACCTGGGCACGGTGGTGGTTATCTCCGTGGTGGTCAAAGTGTCCTCTGTCGCCCCCGTGCTCGTGGAGGTCAAGGTGGTGAGAGTGGAGGTGGACGTGGGCACGGTGGTGCTTGTTGTCTCCGTGGTGGTCGAAGTGTCCTCTGTCGCCCCTGTGCTCGTGGAGGTCAAGGTGGTGAGAGTGGAGGTGGACGTGGGCATGGTGGTGCTTGTTGTCTCTGTGGTGGTTGTCTCCGTGGTGGTCGAAGTGGCCTCTGTCGCCCCCGTGCTCGTGGAGGTCAAGGTGGTGAGAGTGGAGGTGGACGTTGGAACGGTGGTGCTTGTTGTCTCCGTGGTGGTCGAAGTGTCCTCGGTCGCCCCCATGCCCGTGGAAGTCAAGGTTGTTAGAGTGGAGGTGGGCGTGGGCACGGTGGTGCTTGTTGTCTCCGTGATGGCCGAAGTGTCCTCTGTCGCCCCCGTGCTCGTGGAGGTCAAGGTGGTGAGAGTGGAGGTGGACGTTGGAACGGTGGTGCTTGTTGTCTCCGTGGTTGTCGAAGAGTCCTGTGTCGCCCCCGTGCTCGTGGAGCTCAAGGTGGTGAGAGTGGAGGTGGACGTGGGCACGGTGGTGCTGGTTGTCTCCGTGGTGGTCAAAGTGTCCTCTGTCGCCCCCGTGCTCGTGGAGGTCAAGGTGGTGAGAGTGGAGGTGGGTGTGAGCACGGTGGTGCTTGTTGTCTCCGTGGTGGTCGAAGTGTCCTCTGTTACACCCGTGCTCGTGGAGGTCAAGGTGGTGAGAGTGGAGGTGGACGTTGGAACGGTGGTGCTTGTTGTCTCCGTGGTCGTCGAAGTGTCCTCTGTCGCCCCCGTGCTCGTGGAGGTCAAGGTGGTGAGAGTGGAGGTGGACGTTGGAACGGTGGTGCTTGTTCTCTCCGTGGTCGTCGAAGTGTCCTCTGTCGCCCCCGTGCTCGTGGAGGTCAAGGTGGTGAGAGTGGAGGTGGACGTTGGAACGGTCGTGGTTATATCCGTGGTGGTCGAAGTGTCCTGTGTCGCCCCTGTGCCCGTGGAGGTCAAGGTGGTGATAGTGGAGGTGGGCGTGGGCACGGTGGTGCTTGTTGTCTCCGTGGTGGCCGAAGTGTCCTCTGTCGCCCCCGTGCTCGTGGAGGTCAAGGTGGTGAGAGTGGAGGTGGGCGTGAGCACGGTGGTGCTTGTTGTCTCCGTGGTTGTCGAAGTGTCCTGTGTCGCCCCCGTGCTCGTGGAGGTCAAGTTGGTGAGAGTGGAGGTGGACGTGGGCACGGTGGTGCTTGTTGTCTCCGTGGTGGTCGAAGTGTCCTCTGTCGCCCCCGTGCTCATGGAGGTCAAGGTGGTGAGAGTGGAGGTGGATGTGGGCACGGTGGTGGTAGTCTCTGTGGTGGTTGTCTCCGTGGTGGTCGTCTCCGTGGTGGTCGAAGTGTCCTCTGTCGCCCCCGTGCTCGTGGAGGTCAAGGTGGTGAGAGTGGAGGTGGGCGTGGGCACGGTGGTGCTTGTTGTCTCTGTGGTGGTTGTCTCCGTGGTGGTCGAAGTGTCCTCTGTCGCCCCCGTGCTCGTGGAGGTCAAGGTGGTGAGAGTGGAGGTGGACCTGGGCACGGTGGTGGTTATCTCCGTGGTGGTCAAAGTGTCCTCTGTCGCCCCCGTGCTCGTGGAGGTCAAGGTGGTGAGAGTGGAGGTGGACGTGGGCACGGTGGTGCTTGTTGTCTCCGTGGTGGTCGAAGTGTCCTCTGTCGCCCCTGTGCTCGTGGAGGTCAAGGTGGTGAGAGTGGAGGTGGACGTGGGCATGGTGGTGCTTGTTGTCTCTGTGGTGGTTGTCTCCGTGGTGGTCGAAGTGGCCTCTGTCGCCCCCGTGCTCGTGGAGGTCAAGGTGGTGAGAGTGGAGGTGGACGTTGGAACGGTGGTGCTTGTTGTCTCCGTGGTGGTCGAAGTGTCCTGTGTCGCCCCCATGCCCGTGGAAGTCAAGGTTGTTAGAGTGGAGGTGGGCGTGGGCACGGTGGTGCTTGTTGTCTCCGTGATGGCCGAAGTGTCCTCTGTCGCCCCCGTGCTCGTGGAGGTCAAGGTGGTGAGAGTGGAGGTGGGCGTGAGCACGGTGGTGCTTGTTGTCTCCGTGGTTGTCGAAGTGTCCTGTGTTGCCCCCGTGCTCATGGAGGTCAAGTTGGTGAGAGTGGAGGTGGACGTGGGCACGGTGGTGCTGGTTGTCTCCGTGGTGGTCAAAGTGTCCTCTGTCGCCCCCGTGCTCGTGGAGGTCAAGGTGGTGAGAGTGGAGGTGGGTGTGAGCACGGTGGTGCTTGTTGTCTCCGTGGTGGTCGAAGTGTCCTCTGTCGCCCCCGTGCTCGTGGAGGTCCAGGTAGGGGGAGTGGAGGTGGATGTGTGCATGGTAGTGCTTGTTGTCTCCGTGGTGGTCAAAGTGTCCTCTATCGCCCCCGTGCTCGTGGAGGTCAAGGTGGTGAGAGTGGAGGTGGACCTGAGCACGGTGGTGCTTGTTGTCTCCGTGGTGGTCGAAGTGTCCTCTGTTACACCCGTTCTCGTGGAGGTCAAGGTGGTGAGAGTGGAGGTGGACGTTGGAACGGTGGTGCTTGTTGTCTCCGTGGTGGTCGAAGTGTCCTCTGTCGCCCCCGTGCTCGTGGAGGTCAAGGCGGTGAGAGTGGAGGTGGACGTGGCCACGGTGGTGCTTGTTGTCTCTGTGGTGGCCGAAGTGTACTCTGTCGTCCCCGTGCTCGTGGAGGTCAAGGTGGTGAGAGTGGAGGTGGACGTGGGCACGGTGGTGCTTGTTGTCTCTGTGGTGGTTGTCTCCGTGGTGGTCGAAGTGTCCTCTGTCTCCCCCGTGCTCGTGGAGGTCAAGGTGGTGAGAGTGGAGGTGGGCGTGTGCACGGTGGTGCTTGTTGTCTCCGTGGTGGTCGAAGTGTCCTCTGTCGCCCCCGTGCTCGTGGAGGTCAAGGTGGTGAGAGTGGAGGTGGACGTGGGCACGGTGGTGCTTGTTGTCTCTGTGGTGGTCAAAGTGTCCTCTGTCGCCCCCATGCTCGTGGAGGTCAAGGTGGTGAGAGTGGAGGTGGACGTTGGAACGGTGGTGCTTGTTGTCTCCGTGGTGGTCGAAGTATCCTCTGTCGCCCCCGTGCTCGTGGAGGTCAAGGTGGTGAGAGTGGAGGTGGACGTGGGCACGGTCGTGCTTATCTCCGTGGTGGTTGAAGTGTCCTCTGTCGCCCCCGTGCTCGTGGAGGTCAAGGGGGTGAGAGTGGAGGTGGGTGTGAGCACGGTGGTGCTTGTTGTCTCCGTGGTGGCCGAAGTGTCCTCTGTCGCCCCCGTGCTCGTGGAGGTCAAGGTGGTGAGAGTGGAGGTGGATGTGGGCACGGTGGTGCTTGTTGTCTCCGTGGTGGTCAAAGTGTCCTCTGTCGCCCCCGTGCTCGTGGAGGTCAAGGTGGTGAGAGTGGAGGTGGACGTGGGCACGGTGGTGCTTGTTGTCTCCGTGGTGGTCGAAGTGTCCTCTGTCGCCCCCGTGCTCGTGGAGGTCAAGGTGGTGAGAGTGGAGGTGGACGTGGGCACGGTGGTGCTTGTTTTCTCCGTGGTGGTCGAAGTGGCCTCTGTCGCCCCCGTGCTCGTGGAGGTCAAGGTGGTGAGAGTGGAGGTGGACGTGGGCACGGTGGTGCTTGTTGTCTCCGTGGTGGTCAAAGTGTCCTCTGTCGCCCCCGTGCTCGTGGAGGTCAAGGTGGTGAGAGTGGAGGTGGGCGTGAGCACGGTGGTGCTTGTTGTCTCCGTGGTTGTCGAAGTGTCCTGTGTCGCCCCCGTGCTCGTGGAGGTCAAGTTGGTGAGAGTGGAGGTGGACGTGGGCACGGTGGTGCTGGTTGTCTCCGTGGTGGTCAAAGTGTCCTCTGTCGCCCCCGTGGTCGTGGAGGTCAAGGTGGTGAGAGTGGAGGTGGGTGTGAGCACGGTGGTGCTTGTTGTCTCCGTGGTGGTCGAAGTGTCCTCTGTTACACCCATGCTCGTGGAGGTCAAGGTGGTGAGAGTGGAGGTGGACGTTGGAACGGTGGTGCTTGTTGTCTCCGTGGTGGTCGAAGTGTCCTCTGTCGCCCCCGTGCTCGTGGAGGTCAAGGTGGTGAGAGTGGAGGTGGACGTTGGAACGGTCGTGCTTATCTCCGTGGTGGTCGAAGTGTCCTCTGTCGCCCCCGTACTCGTGGAGGTCAAGGTGGTGAGAGTGGAGGTGGACGTTGGAACGGTCGTGGTTATATCCGTGGTGGTCGAAGTGTCCTGTGTCGCCCCCGTGCCCGTGGAGGTCAAGGTGGTGATAGTGGAGGTGGGCGTGGGCACGGTGGTGCTTGTTGTCTCCGTGGTGGCCGAAGTGTCCTCTGTCGCCCCCGTGCTCGTGGAGGTCAAGGTGGTGAGAGTGGAGGTGGGCGTGAGCACGGTGGTGCTTGTTGTCTCCGTGGTTGTCGAAGTGTCCTCTGTCGCCCCCGTGCTCGTGGAGGTCAAGTTGGTGAGAGTGGAGGTGGACGTGGGCACGGTGGTGCTTGTTGTCTCCGTGGTGGTCGAAGTGTCCTCTGTCGCCCCCGTGCTCATGGAGGTCAAGGTGGTGAGAGTGGAGGTGGATGTGGGCACGGTGGTGGTAGTCTCTGTGGTGGTTGTCTCCGTGGTGGTCGTCTCCGTGGTGGTCGAAGTGTCCTCTGTCGCCCCCGTGCTCGTGGAGGTCAAGGTGGTGAGAGTGGAGGTGGGCGTGGGCACGGTGGTGCTTGTTGTCTCTGTGGTGGTTGTCTCCGTGGTGGTCGAAGTGTCCTCTGTCGCCCCCGTGCTCATGGAGGTCAAGGTGGTGAGAGTGGAGGTGGACCTGGGCACGGTGGTGGTTATCTCCGTGGTGGTCAAAGTGTCCTCTGTCGCCCCCGTGCTCGTGGAGGTCAAGGTGGTGAGAGTGGAGGTGGACGTGGGCACGGTGGTGCTTGTTGTCTCCGTGGTGGTCGAAGTGTCCTCTGTCGCCCCTGTGCTCGTGGAGGTCAAGGTGGTGAGAGTGGAGGTGGACGTGGGCATGGTGGTGCTTGTTGTCTCTGTGGTGGTTGTCTCCGTGGTGGTCGAAGTGGCCTCTGTCGCCCCCGTGCTCGTGGAGGTCAAGGTGGTGAGAGTGGAGGTGGACGTTGGAACGGTGGTGCTTGTTGTCTCCGTGGTGGTCGAAGTCTCCTGTGTCGCCCCCATGCCCGTGGAAGTCAAGGTTGTTAGAGTGGAGGTGGGCGTGGGCACGGTGGTGCTTGTTGTCTCCGTGATGGCCGAAGTGTCCTCTGTCGCCCCCGTGCTCGTGGAGGTCAAGGTGGTGAGAGTGGAGGTGGGCGTGAGCACGGTGGTGCTTGTTGTCTCCGTGGTTGTCGAAGTGTCCTGTGTCGCCCCCGTGCTCGTGGAGGTCAAGTTGGTGAGAGTGGAGGTGGACGTGGGCACGGTGGTGCTGGTTGTCTCCGTGGTGGTCAAAGTGTCCTCTGTCGCCCCCGTGCTCGTGGAGGTCAAGGTGGTGAGAGTGGAGGTGGGTGTGAGCACGGTGGTGCTTGTTGTCTCCGTGGTGGTCGAAGTGTCCTCTGTTACACCCGTGCTCGTGGAGGTCAAGGTGGTGAGAGTGGAGGTGGACGTTGGAACGGTGGTGCTTGTTGTCTCCGTGGTCGTCGAAGTGTCCTCTGTCGCCCCCGTGCTCGTGGAGGTCAAGGTGAGAGTGGAGGTGGACGTTGGAACGGTCGTGCTTATCTCCGTGGTGGTCGAAGTGTCCTCTGTCGCCCCCGTACTCGTGGAGGTCAAGGTGGTGAGAGTGGAGGTGGACGTTGGAACGGTCGTGGTTATATCCGTGGTGGTCGAAGTGTCCTGTGTCGCCCCTGTGCCTGTGGAGGTCAAGGTGGTGAGAGTGGAGGTGGGCGTGGGCACGGTGGTGCTTGTTGTCTCCGTGGTGGCCGAAGTGTCCTCTGTCGCCCCCGTGCTCGTGGAGGTCAAGGTGGTGAGAGTGGAGGTGGGCGTGAGCACGGTGGTGCTTGTTGTCTCCGTGGTTGTCGAAGTGTCCTGTGTCGCCCCCGTGCTCGTGGAGGTCAAGTTGGTGAGAGTGGAGGTGGACGTGGGCACGGTGGTGCTTGTTGTCTCCGTGGTGGTCGAAGTGTCCTCTGTCGCCCCCGTGCTCATGGAGGTCAAGGTGGTGAGAGTGGAGGTGGATGTGGGCACGGTGGTGGTAGTCTCTGTGGTGGTTGTCTCCGTGGTGGTCGTCTCCGTGGTGGTCGAAGTGTCCTCTGTCGCCCCCGTGCTCGTGGAGGTCAAGGTGGTGAGAGTGGAGGTGGATGTGGGCACGGTGGTGCTTGTTGTCTCTGTGGTGGTTGTCTCCGTGGTGGTCGAAGTGTCCTCTGTCGCACCCGTGCTCATGGAGGTCAAGGTGGTGAGAGTGGAGGTGGACCTGGGCACGGTGGTGGTTATCTCCGTGGTGGTCAAAGTGTCCTCTGTCGCCCCCGTGCTCGTGGAGGTCAAGGTGGTGAGAGTGGAGGTGGACGTGGGCACGGTGGTGCTTGTTGTCTCCGTGGTGGTCGAAGTGTCCTCTGTCGCCCCCGTGCTCGTGGAGGTCAAAGTGGTGAGAGTGGAGGTGGACGTTGGAACGGTGGTGCTTGTTGTCTCCGTGGTGATCGAAGTGTCCTCTGTCGCCCCCGTGCTCGTGGAGGTCAAGGTGGTGAGAGTGGAGGTGGACGTTGGAACGGTGGTGCTTGCTGTCTCCGTGGTGGTCGAAGTGTCCTCTGTCGCCCCCGTGCTCGTGGAGGTCAAGGTGGTGAGAGTGGAGGTGGACGTTGGAACGGTGGTGCTTGTTGTCTCCGTGGTGGTCGAAGTGTCCTCTGTCGCCCCCGTGCTCGTGGAGGTCAAGGTGGTGAGAGTGGAGGTGGACGTGGGCACGGTGGTGCTTGTTGTCTCCGTGGTGGTCGAAGTGTCCTCTGTCGCCCCCGTGCTCGTGGAGGTCAAGGTGGTGAGAGTGGAGGTGGATGTGGGCACGGTGGTGGTTATCTCCGTGGTGGTCAAAGTGTCCTCTGTCGCCCCCGTGCTCGTGGAGGTCAAGGTGGTGAGAGTGGAGGTGGATGTGGGCACGGTGGTGCTTGTTGTCTCCGTGGTGGTCGAAGTGTCCTCTGTCGCCCCCGTGCTCGTGGAGGTCCAGGTAGGGGGAGTGGAGGTGGATGTGTGCATGGTGGTGCTTGTTGTCTCCGTGGTGGTCAAAGTGTCCTCTATCGCCCCCGTGCTCGTGGAGGTCAAGGTGGTGAGAGTGGAGGTGGACCTGAGCACGGTGGTGCTTGTTGTCTCCGTGGTGGTCGAAGTGTCCTCTGTTACACCCGTTCTCGTGGAGGTCAAGGTGGTGAGAGTGGAGGTGGACGTTGGAACGGTGGTGCTTGTTGTCTCCGTGGTGGTCGAAGTGTCCTCTGTCGCCCCCGTGCTCGTGGAGGTCAAGGCGGTGAGAGTGGAGGTGGACGTGGGCACGGTGGTGCTTGTTGTCTCTGTGGTGGCCGAAGTGTACTCTGTCGTCCCCGTGCTCGTGGAGGTCAAGGTGGTGAGAGTGGAGGTGGACGTGGGCACGGTGGTGCTTGTTGTCTCTGTGGTTGTTGTCTCCGTGGTGGTCGAAGTGTCCTCTGTCGCCCCCGTGCTCGTGGAGGTCAAGGTGGTGAGAGTGGAGGTGGGCGTGTGCACGGTGGTGCTTGTTGTCTCCGTGGTGGTCGAAGTGTCCTCTGTCGCCCCCGTGCTCGTGGAGGTCAAGGTGGTGAGAGTGGAGGTGGACGTGGGCACGGTGGTGCTTGTTGTCTCTGTGGTGGTCAAAGTGTCCTCTGTCGCCCCCATGCTCGTGGAGGTCAAGGTGGTGAGAGTGGAGGTGGACGTTGGAACGGTGGTGCTTGTTGTCTCCGTGGTGGTCGAAGTATCCTCTGTCGCCCCCGTGCTCGTGGAGGTCAAGGTGGTGAGAGTGGAGGTGGACGTGGGCACGGTCGTGCTTATCTCCGTGGTGGTTGAAGTGTCCTCTGTCGCCCCCGTGCTCGTGGAGGTCAAGGGGGTGAGAGTGGAGGTGGGTGTGAGCACGGTGGTGCTTGTTGTCTCCGTGGTGGCCGAAGTGTCCTCTGTCGCCCCCGTGCTCGTGGAGGTCAAGGTGGTGAGAGTGGAGGTGGATGTGGGCACGGTGGTGCTTGTTGTCTCCGTGGTGGTCAAAGTGTCCTCTGTCGCCCCCGTGCTCGTGGAGGTCAAGGTGGTGAGAGTGGAGGTGGACGTGGGCACGGTGGTGCTTGTTGTCTCCGTGGTGGTCGAAGTGTCCTCTGTCGCCCCCGTGCTCGTGGAGGTCAAGGTGGTGAGAGTGGAGGTGGATGTGGGCACGGTGGTGCTTGTTGTCTCCGTGGTGGTCGAAGTGGCCTCTATCGCCCCCGTGCTCATGGAGGTCAAGGTGGTGAGAGTGGAGGTGGACGTTGGAACGGTGGTGCTTGTTGTCTCCGTGGTGGTCAAAGTGTCCTCTGTCGCCCCCGTGCTCGTGGAGGTCAAGGTGGTGAGAGTGGAGGTGGGCGTGAGCACGGTGGTGCTTGTTGTCTCCGTGGTGGTCGAAGTGTCCTGTGTCGCCCCCGTGCTCGTGGAGGTCAAGTTGGTGAGAGTGGAGGTGGATGTGGGCACGGTGGTGCTTGTTGTCTCCGTGGTGGTCAAACTGTCCTCTGTCGCCCCCGTGCTCGTGGAGGTCAAGGTGGTGAGAGTGGAGGTGGGTGTGAGCACGGTGGTGCTTGTTGTCTCCGTGGTGGTCGAAGTGTCCTCTGTTACACCCGTGCTCGTGGAGGTCAAGGTGGTGAGAGTGGAGGTGGACGTTGGAACGGTGGTGCTTGTTGTCTCCGTGGTGGTCGAAGTGTGCTCTGTCGCCCCCGTGCTCGTGGAGGTCAAGGTGGTGAGAGTGGAGGTGGACGTTGGAACGGTCGTGCTTATCTCCGTGGTGGTCGAAGTGTCCTCTGTCGCCCCCGTACTCGTGGAGGTCAAGGTGGTGAGAGTGGAGGTGGACGTTGGAACGGTCGTGGTTATATCCGTGGTGGTCGAAGTGTCCTGTGTCGCCCCCGTGCCCGTGGAGGTCAAGGTGGTGAGAGTGGAGGTGGGCGTGGGCACGGTGGTGCTTGTTGTCTCCGTGGTGGCCGAAGTGTCCTCTGTCGCCCCCGTGCTCGTGGAGGTCAAGGTGGTGAGAGTGGAGGTGGGCGTGAGCACGGTGGTGCTTGTTGTCTCCGTGGTGGTCGAAGTGTCCTCTGTCGCCCCCGTGCTCGTGGAGGTCAAGTTGGTGAGAGTGGAGGTGGACGTGGGCACGGTGGTGCTTGTTGTCTCCGTGGTGGTCGAAGTGTCCTCTGTCGCCCCCGTGCTCATGGAGGTCAAGGTGGTGAGAGTGGAGGTGGGCGTGGCCATGGTGGTGGTTGTCTCCGTGGTGCTCGAAGTGTCCTCTGTCGCCCCCGTGCTCGTGGAGCTCAAGGTGGTGAGAGTGGAGGTGGATGTGGGCACGGTGGTGGTAGTCTCCGTGGTGGTTGTCTCCGTGGTGGTCGTCTCCGTGGTGGTCGAAGTGTCCTCTGTCGCCCCCGTGCTCGTGGAGGTCAAGGGGGTGAGAGTGGAGGTGGACGTGGGCACGGTGGTGCTTGTTGTCTCCGTGGTGGTCGAAGTGTCCTCTGTCGCCCCCATGCTCGTGGAGGTCAAGGTGGTGAGAGTGGAGGTGGACGTTGGAACGGTGGTGCTTGTTGTCTCCGTGGTGGTCAAAGTGTCCTCTGTCGCCCCCGTGCTCGTGGAGGTCAAGGTGGTGAGAGTGGAGGTGGACGTTGGAACGGTGGTGCTTGTTGTCTCCGTGGTGGTCAAAGTGTCCTCTGTCGCCCCCGTGCTCGTGGAGGTCAAGGTGGTGAGAGTGGAGGTGGACGTGGGCACGGTGGTGCTTGTTGTCTCCGTGGTGGTCGAAGTGTCCTCTGTCGCCCCCGTGCTCGTGGAGGTCAAGGTGGTGAGAGTGGAGGTGGATGTGGGCACGGTGGTGGTTATCTCCGTGGTGGTCAAAGTGTCCTCTGTCGCCCCCGTGCTCGTGGAGGTCAAGGTGGTGAGAGTGGAGGTGGATGTGGGCACGGTGGTGCTTGTTGTCTCCGTGGTGGTCGAAGTGTCCTCTGTTGCCCCCGTGCTCGTGGAGGTCCAGGTAGGGGGAGTGGAGGTGGATGTGTGCATGGTGGTGCTTGTTGTCTCCGTGGTGGTCAAAGTGTCCTCTATCGCCCCCGTGCTCGTGGAGGTCAAGGTGGTGAGAGTGGAGGTGGACCTGAGCACGGTGGTGCTTGTTGTCTCCGTGGTGGTCGAAGTGTCCTCTGTTACACCCGTTCTCGTGGAGGTCAAGGTGGTGAGAGTGGAGGTGGACGTTGGAACGGTGGTGCTTGTTGTCTCCGTGGTGGTCGAAGTGTCCTCTGTCGCCCCCGTGCTCGTGGAGGTCAAGGCGGTGAGAGTGGAGGTGGACGTGGGCACGGTGGTGCTTGTTGTCTCTGTGGTGGCCGAAGTGTACTCTGTCGCCCCCGTGCTCGTGGAGGTCAAGGTGGTGAGAGTGGAGGTGGACGTGGGCACGGTGGTGCTTGTTGTCTCTGTGGTGGTTGTCTCCGTGGTGGTCGAAGTGTCCTCTGTCGCCCCCGTGCTCGTGGAGGTCAAGGTGGTGAGAGTGGTGGTGGGCGTGTGCACGGTGGTGCTTGTTGTCTCCGTGGTGGTCGAAGTGTCCTCTGTCGCCCCCGTGCTCGTGGAGGTCAAGGTGGTGAGAGTGGAGGTGGACGTGGGCACGGTGGTGCTTGTTGTCTCTGTGGTGGTCAAAGTGTCCTCTGTCGCCCCCATGCTCGTGGAGGTCAAGGTGGTGAGAGTGGAGGTGGACGTTGGAACGGTGGTGCTTGTTGTCTCCGTGGTGGTCGAAGTATCCTCTGTCGCCCCCGTGCTCGTGGAGGTCAAGGTGGTGAGAGTGGAGGTGGACGTGGGCACGGTCGTGCTTATCTCCGTGGTGGTTGAAGTGTCCTCTGTCGCCCCCGTGCTCGTGGAGGTCAAGGGGGTGAGAGTGGAGGTGGGTGTGAGCACGGTGGTGCTTGTTGTCTCCGTGGTGGCCGAAGTGTCCTCTGTCGCCCCCGTGCTCGTGGAGGTCAAGGTGGTGAGAGTGGAGGTGGACGTGGGCACGGTGGTGCTTGTTGTCTCCGTGGTGGTCAAAGTGTCCTCTGTCGCCCCCGTGCTCGTGGAGGTCAAGGTGGTGAGAGTGGAGGTGGACGTGGGCACGGTGGTGCTTGTTGTCTCCGTGGTGGTCGAAGTGTCCTCTGTCGCCCCCGTGCTCGTGGAGGTCAAGGTGGTGAGAGTGGAGGTGGACGTGGGCACGGTGGTGCTTGTTTTCTCCGTGGTGGTCGAAGTGGCCTCTGTCGCCCCCGTGCTCGTGGAGGTCAAGGTGGTGAGAGTGGAGGTGGACGTTGGAACGGTGGTGCTTGTTGTCTCCGTGGTGGTCAAAGTGTCCTCTGTCGCCCCCGTGCTCGTGGAGGTCAAGGTGGTGAGAGTGGAGGTGGGCGTGAGCACGGTGGTGCTTGTTGTCTCCGTGGTTGTCGAAGTATCCTGTGTCGCCCCCGTGCTCGTGGAGGTCAAGTTGGTGAGAGTGGAGGTGGACGTGGGCACGGTGGTGCTGGTTGTCTCCGTGGTGGTCAAACTGTCCTCTGTCGCCCCCGTGCTCGTGGAGGTCAAGGTGGTGAGAGTGGAGGTGGGTGTGAGCACGGTGGTGCTTGTTGTCTCCGTGGTGGTCGAAGTGTCCTCTGTTACACCCGTGCTCGTGGAGGTCAAGGTGGTGAGAGTGGAGGTGGACGTTGGAACGGTGGTGCTTGTTGTCTCCGTGGTGGTCGAAGTGTCCTCTGTCGCCCCCGTGCTCGTGGAGGTCAAGGTGGTGAGAGTGGAGGTGGATGTTGGAACGGTCGTGCTTATCTCCGTGGTGGTCGAAGTGTCCTCTGTCGCCCCCGTGCTCGTGGAGGTCAAGGTGGTGAGAGTGGAGGTGGACGTTGGAACGGTCGTGGTTATATCCGTGGTGGTCGAAGTGTCCTGTGTCGCCCCCGTGCCCGTGGAGGTCAAGGTGGTGAGAGTGGAGGTGGGCGTGAGCACGGTGGTGCTTGTTGTCTCCGTGGTGGTCGAAGTGTCCTCTGTCGCCCCCGTGCTCGTGGAGGTCAAGTTGGTGAGAGTGGAGGTGGACGTGGGCACGGTGGTGCTTGTTGTCTCCGTGGTGGTCGAAGTGTCCTCTGTCGCCCCCGTGCTCATGGAGGTCAAGGTGGTGAGAGTGGAGGTGGGCGTGGCCATGGTGGTGGTTGTCTCCGTGGTGGTCAAAGTGTCCTCTGTCGCCCCCGTGCTCTTGGAGGTCAAGGTGGTGAGAGTGGAGGTGGATGTGGGCACGGTGGTGGTAGTCTCCGTGGTGGTTGTCTCCGTGGTGGTCGTCTCCGTGGTGGTCGAAGTGTCCTCTGTCGCCCCCGTGCTCGTGGAGGTCAAGGTGGTGAGAGTGGAGGTGGACGTGGGCACGGTGGTGCTTGTTGTCTCCGTGGTGGTCGAAGTATCCTCTGTCGCCCCCGTGCTCGTGGAGGTCAAGGTGGTGAGAGTGGAGGTGGACGTGGGCACGGTCGTGCTTATCTCCGTGGTGGTTGAAGTGTCCTCTGTCGCCCCCGTGCTCGTGGAGGTCAAGGGGGTGAGAGTGGAGGTGGGCGTGAGCACGGTGGTGCTTGTTGTCTCCGTGGTGGTCAAAGTGTCCTCTGTCGCCCCCGTGCTCGTGGAGGTCAAGGTGGTGAGAGTGGAGGTGGACGTGGGCACGGTGGTGCTTGTTGTCTCCGTGGTGGTCGAAGTGTCCTCTGTCGCCCCCGTGCTCGTGGAGGTCAAGGTGGTGAGAGTGGAAGTGGATGTGGGCACGGTGGTGGTTATCTCCGTGGTGGTCAAAGTGTCCTCTGTCGCCCCCGTGCTCGTGGAGGTCAAGGTGGTGAGAGTGGAGGTGGATGTGGGCACGGTGGTGCTTGTTGTCTCCGTGGTGGTCGAAGTGTCCTCTGTCGCCCCCGTGCTCGTGGAGGTCCAGGTAGGGGGAGTGGAGGTGGATGTGTGCATGGTGGTGCTTGTTGTCTCCGTGGTGGTCAAAGTGTCCTCTATCGCCCCCGTGCTCGTGGAGGTCAAGGTGGTGAGAGTGGAGGTGGACCTGAGCACGGTGGTGCTTGTTGTCTCCGTGGTGGTCGAAGTGTCCTCTGTTACACCCGTTCTCGTGGAGGTCAAGGTGGTGAGAGTGGAGGTGGACGTTGGAACGGTGGTGCTTGTTGTCTCCGTGGTGGTCGAAGTGTCCTCTGTCGCCCCCGTGCTCGTGGAGGTCAAGGCGGTGAGAGTGGAGGTGGACGTGGGCACGGTGGTGCTTGTTGTCTCTGTGGTGGCCGAAGTGTACTCTGTCGTCCCCGTGCTCGTGGAGGTCAAGGTGGTGAGAGTGGAGGTGGACGTGGGCACGGTGGTGCTTGTTGTCTCTGTGGTGGTTGTCTCCGTGGTGGTCGAAGTGTCCTCTGTCGCCCCCGTGCTCGTGGAGGTCAAGGTGGTGAGAGTGGAGGTGGGCGTGTGCACGGTGGTGCTTGTTGTCTCCGTGGTGGTCGAAGTGTCCTCTGTCGCCCCCGTGCTCATGGAGGTCAAGGTGGTGAGAGTGGAGGTGGACGTGGGCACGGTGGTGCTTGTTGTCTCCGTGGTGGTCGAAGTGTCCTCTGTCGCCCCCATGCTCGTGGAGGTCAAGGTGGTGAGAGTGGAGGTGGACGTTGGAACGGTGGTGCTTGTTGTCTCCGTGGTGGTCGAAGTATCCTCTGTCGCCCCCGTGCTCGTGGAGGTCAAGGTGGTGAGAGTGGAGGTGGACGTGGGCACGGTGGTGCTTGTTGTCTCCGTGGTGGTCGAAGTGTCCTCTGTCGCCCCCGTGCTCGTGGAGGTCAAGGTGGTGAGAGTGGAGGTGGACGTGGGCACGGTGGTGCTTGTTTTCTCCGTGGTGGTCGAAGTGGCCTCTGTCGCCCCCGTGCTCGTGGAGGTCAAGGTGGTGAGAGTGGAGGTGGACGTTGGAACGGTGGTGCTTGTTGTCTCCGTGGTGGTCAAAGTGTCCTCTGTCGCCCCCGTGCTCGTGGAGGTCAAGGTGGTGAGAGTGGAGGTGGGCGTGAGCACGGTGGTGCTTGTTGTCTCCGTGGTTGTCGAAGTGTCCTGTGTCGCCCCCGTGCTCGTGGAGGTCAAGGTGGTGAGAGTGGAGGTGGACGTGGGCACGGTGGTGCTGGTTGTCTCCGTGGTGGTCAAACTGTCCTCTGTCGCCCCCGTGCTCGTGGAGGTCAAGGTGGTGAGAGTGGAGGTGGGTGTGAGCACGGTGGTGCTTGTTGTCTCCGTGGTGGTCGAAGTGTCCTCTGTTACACCCGTGCTCGTGGAGGTCAAGGTGGTGAGAGTGGAGGTGGACGTTGGAACGGTGGTGCTTGTTGTCTCCGTGGTGGTCGAAGTGTCCTCTGTCGCCCCCGTGCTTGTGGAGGTCAAGGTGGTGAGAGTGGAGGTGGACGTTGGAACGGTCGTGCTTATCTCCGTGGTGGTCGAAGTGTCCTCTGTCGCCCCCGTACTCGTGGAGGTCAAGGTGGTGAGAGTGGAGGTGGACGTTGGAACGGTCGTGGTTATATCCGTGGTGGTCGAAGTGTCCTGTGTCGCCCCCGTGCCCGTGGAGGTCAAGGTGGTGAGAGTGGAGGTGGGCGTGAGCACGGTGGTGCTTGTTGTCTCCGTGGTGGTCGAAGTGTCCTCTGTCGCCCCCGTGCTCGTGGAGGTCAAGTTGGTGAGAGTGGAGGTGGACGTGGGCACGGTGGTGCTTGTTGTCTCCGTGGTGGTCGAAGTGTCCTCTGTCGCCCCCGTGCTCATGGAGGTCAAGGTGGTGAGAGTGGAGGTGGGCGTGGCCATGGTGGTGGTTGTCTCCGTGGTGCTCGAAGTGTCCTCTGTCGCCCCCGTGCTCGTGGAGCTCAAGGTGGTGAGAGTGGAGGTGGATGTGGGCACGGTGGTGGTAGTCTCCGTGGTGGTTGTCTCCGTGGTGGTCGTCTCCGTGGTGGTCGAAGTGTCCTCTGTCGCCCCCGTGCTCGTGGAGGTCAAGGTGGTGAGAGTGGAGGTGGACGTGGGCACGGTGGTGCTTGTTGTCTCCGTGGTGGTCGAAGTATCCTCTGTCGCCCCCGTGCTCGTGGAGGTCAAGGTGGTGAGAGTGGAGGTGGACGTGGGCACGGTCGTGCTTATCTCCGTGGTGGTTGAAGTGTCCTCTGTCGCCCCCGTGCTCGTGGAGGTCAAGGGGGTGAGAGTGGAGGTGGACGTGGGCACGGTGGTGCTTGTTGTCTCTGTGGTGGTTGTCTCCGTGGTGGTCGAAGTGTCCTCTGTCGCCCCCGTGCTCGTGGAGGTCAAGGTGGTGAGAGTGGAGGTGGACGTTGGAACGGTGGTGCTTGTTGTCTCCGTGGTGGTCGAAGTGTCCTCTGTCGCCCCCGTGCTCGTGGAGGTCAAGGTGGTGAGAGTGGAGGTGGATGTGGGCACGGTGGTGGTTATCTCCGTGGTGGTCGAAGTGTCCTCTGTCGCCCCCGTGCTCGTGGAGGTCAAGGTGGTGAGAGTGGAGGTGGACGTGGGCACGGTGGTGCTTGTTGTCTCCGTGGTGGTCGAAGTGTCCTCTGTCGCCCCCGTGCTCGTGGAGGTCAAGGTGGTGAGAGTGGAGGTGGACGTGGGCACGGTGGTGCTTGTTGTCTCCGTGGTGGTCGAAGTGGCCTCTGTCGCCCCCGTGCTCGTGGAGGTCAAGGTGGTGAGAGTGGAGGTGGACGTTGGAACGGTGGTGCTTGTTGTCTCCGTGGTGGTCAAAGTGTCCTCTGTCGCCCCCGTGCTCGTGGAGGTCAAGGTGGTGAGAGTGGAGGTGGGCGTGAGCACGGTGGTGCTTGTTGTCTCCGTGGTTGTCGAAGTGTCCTGTGTCGCCCCCGTGCTCGTGGAGGTCAAGTTGGTGAGAGTGGAGGTGGACGTGGGCACGGTGGTGCTGGTTGTCTCCGTGGTGGTCGAAGTGTCCTCTGTCGCCCCCGTGCTCGTGGAGGTCAAGGTGGTGAGAGTGGAGGTGGGTGTGAGCACGGTGGTGCTTGTTGTCTCCGTGGTGGTCGAAGTGTCCTCTGTTACACCCGTGCTCGTGGAGGTCAAGGTGGTGAGAGTGGAGGTGGACGTTGGAACGGTGGTGCTTGTTGTCTCCGTGGTGGTCGAAGTGTCCTCTGTCGCCCCCGTGCTCGTGGAGGTCAAGGTGGTGAGAGTGGAGGTGGACGTTGGAACGGTCGTGCTTATCTCCGTGGTGGTCGAAGTGTCCTCTGTCGCCCCCGTGCTCGTGGAGGTCAAGGTGGTGAGAGTGGAGGTGGACGTTGGAACGGTCGTGGTTATATCCGTGGTGGTCGAAGTGTCCTGTGTCGCCCCCGTGCCCGTGGAGGTCAAGGTGGTGAGAGTGGAGGTGGGCGTGGGCACGGTGGTGCTTGTTGTCTCCGTGGTGGTCGAAGTGTCCTCTGTCGCCCCCGTGCTCGTGGAGGTCAAGGTGGTGAGAGTGGAGGTGGGCGTGAGCACGGTGGTGCTTGTTGTCTCCGTGGTGGTCGAAGTGTCCTCTGTCGCCCCCGTGCTCGTGGAGGTCAAGTTGGTGAGAGTGGAGGTGGACGTGGGCACGGTGGTGCTTGTTGTCTCCGTGGTGGTCGAAGTGTCCTCTGTCGCCCCCGTGCTCGTGGAGGTCAAGGTGGTGAGAGTGGAGGTGGGTGTGAGCACGGTGGTGCTTGTTGTCTCCGTGGTGGTCGAAGTGTCCTCTGTCGCCCCCGTGCTCATGGAGGTCAAAGTGGTGAGAGTGGAGGTGGGCGTGGCCATGGTGGTGGTTGTCTCCGTGGTGCTCGAAGTGTCCTCTGTCGCCCCCGTGCTCGTGGAGCTCAAGGTGGTGAGAGTGGAGGTGGATGTGGGCACGGTGGTGGTAGTCTCCGTGGTGGTTGTCTCCGTGGTGGTCGTCTCCGTGGTGGTCGAAGTGTCCTCTGTCGCCCCCGTGCTCGTGGAGGTCAAGGTGGTGAGAGTGGAGGTGGACGTGGGCACGGTGGTGCTTGTTGTCTCCGTGGTGGTCGAAGTGTCCTCTGTCGCCCCCATGCTCGTGGAGGTCAAGGTGGTGAGAGTGGAGGTGGACGTTGGAACGGTGGTGCTTGTTGTCTCCGTGGTGGTCGAAGTGTCCTGTGTCGCCCCCGTGCTCGTGGAGGTCAAGGTGGTGAGAGTGGAGGTGGACGTGGGCACGGTGGTGCTTGTTGTCTCTGTGGTGGTTGTCTCCGTGGTGGTCGAAGTGTCCTCTGTCGCCCCCGTGCTCGTGGAGGTCAAGGTGGTGAGAGTGGAGGTGGGCGTGGGCACGGTGGTGCTTGTTGTCTCCGTGGTGGTCGAAGTGTCCTCTGTCGCCCCCGTGCTCGTGGAGGTCAAGGTGGTGAGAGTGGAGGTGGGCGTGGGCACGGTGGTGCTTGTTGTCTCCGTGGTGGTCGAAGTGTCCTCTGTCGCCCCCGTGCTCGTGGAGGTCAAGGTGGTGAGAGTGGAGGTGGACGTTGGAACGGTGGTGCTTGTTGTCTCCGTGGTGGTCGAAGTGTCCTCTGTCGCCCCCGTGCTCGTGGAGGTCAAGGTGGTGAGAGTGGAGGTGGACGTTGGAACGGTGGTGCTTGTTGTCTCCGTGGTGGTCGAAGTGTCCTCTGTCGCCCCCGTGCTCGTGGAGCTCAAGGTGGTGAGAGTGGAGGTGGACGTGGGCACGGTGGTGGTTATCTCCGTGGTGGTCAAAGTTTCCTCTGTCGCCCCCGTGCTCGTGGAGGTCAAGGTGGTGAGAGTGGAGGTGGACGTGGGCACGGTGGTGCTTGTTGTCTCCGTGGTGGTCGAAGTGTCCTCTGTCACCCCCGTGCTCGTGGAGGTCAAGGTGGTGAGAGTGGAGGTGGGCGTGGGCACGGTCGTGCTTATCTCCGTGGTGGTCGAAGTGTCCTCTGTCGCCCCCTTGCTCGTGGAGGTCAAGGGGGTGAGAGTGGAGGTGGGCGTGAGCACGGTGGTGCTTGTTGTCTCCGTGGTGGTCGAAGTGTCCTCTGTCGCCCCCGTGCTCATGGAGGTCAAGGTGGTGAGAGTGGAGGTGGACGTGGGCACGGTGGTGCTTGTTGTCTCCGTGGTGGTCGAAGTGTCCTCTGTCGCCCCCATGCTCGTGGAGGTCAAGGTGGTGAGAGTGGAGGTGGACGTTGGAACGGTGGTGCTTGTTGTCTCCGTGGTGGTCGAAGTGTCCTCTGTCGCCCCCGTGCTTGTGGAGGTCAAGGTGGTGAGAGTGGAGGTGGACGTTGGAACGGTCGTGCTTATCTCCGTGGTGGTCGAAGTGTCCTCTGTCGCCCCCGTACTCGTGGAGGTCAAGGTGGTGAGAGTGGAGGTGGACGTTGGAACGGTCGTGGTTATATCCGTGGTGGTCGAAGTGTCCTGTGTCGCCCCCGTGCCCGTGGAGGTCAAGGTGGTGAGAGTGGAGGTGGGCGTGAGCACGGTGGTGCTTGTTGTCTCCGTGGTGGTCGAAGTGTCCTCTGTCGCCCCCGTGCTCGTGGAGGTCAAGTTGGTGAGAGTGGAGGTGGACGTGGGCACGGTGGTGCTTGTTGTCTCCGTGGTGGTCGAAGTGTCCTCTGTCGCCCCCGTGCTCATGGAGGTCAAGGTGGTGAGAGTGGAGGTGGGCGTGGCCATGGTGGTGGTTGTCTCCGTGGTGCTCGAAGTGTCCTCTGTCGCCCCCGTGCTCGTGGAGCTCAAGGTGGTGAGAGTGGAGGTGGATGTGGGCACGGTGGTGGTAGTCTCCGTGGTGGTTGTCTCCGTGGTGGTCGTCTCCGTGGTGGTCGAAGTGTCCTCTGTCGCCCCCGTGCTCGTGGAGGTCAAGGTGGTGAGAGTGGAGGTGGACGTGGGCACGGTGGTGCTTGTTGTCTCCGTGGTGGTCGAAGTATCCTCTGTCGCCCCCGTGCTCGTGGAGGTCAAGGTGGTGAGAGTGGAGGTGGACGTGGGCACGGTCGTGCTTATCTCCGTGGTGGTTGAAGTGTCCTCTGTCGCCCCCGTGCTCGTGGAGGTCAAGGGGGTGAGAGTGGAGGTGGACGTGGGCACGGTGGTGCTTGTTGTCTCTGTGGTGGTTGTCTCCGTGGTGGTCGAAGTGTCCTCTGTCGCCCCCGTGCTCGTGGAGCTCAAGGTGGTGACAGTGGAGGTGGACGTGGGCACGGTGGTGCTTGTTGTCTCCGTGGTGGTCGAAGTGTCCTCTGTCGCCCCCGTGCTCGTGGAGGTCAAGGTGGTGAGAGTGGAAGTGGATGTGGGCACGGTGGTGGTTATCTCCGTGGTGGTCGAAGTGTCCTCTGTCGCCCCCGTGCTCGTGGAGGTCAAGGTGGTGAGAGTGGAGGTGGACGTGGGCACGGTGGTGCTTGTTGTCTCCGTGGTGGTCGAAGTGTCCTCTGTCGCCCCCGTGCTCGTGGAGGTCAAGGTGGTGAGAGTGGAGGTGGACGTGGGCACGGTGGTGCTTGTTGTCTCCGTGGTGGTCGAAGTGGCCTCTGTCGCCCCCGTGCTCGTGGAGGTCAAGGTGGTGAGAGTGGAGGTGGACGTTGGAACGGTGGTGCTTGTTGTCTCCGTGGTGGTCAAAGTGTCCTCTGTCGCCCCCGTGCTCGTGGAGGTCAAGGTGGTGAGAGTGGAGGTGGGCGTGAGCACGGTGGTGCTTGTTGTCTCCGTGGTTGTCGAAGTGTCCTGTGTCGCCCCCGTGCTCGTGGAGGTCAAGTTGGTGAGAGTGGAGGTGGACGTGGGCACGGTGGTGCTGGTTGTCTCCGTGGTGGTCGAAGTGTCCTCTGTCGCCCCCGTGCTCGTGGAGGTCAAGGTGGTGAGAGTGGAGGTGGGTGTGAGCACGGTGGTGCTTGTTGTCTCCGTGGTGGTCGAAGTGTCCTCTGTTACACCCGTGCTCGTGGAGGTCAAGGTGGTGAGAGTGGAGGTGGACGTTGGAACGGTGGTGCTTGTTGTCTCCGTGGTGGTCGAAGTGTCCTCTGTCGCCCCCGTGCTCGTGGAGGTCAAGGTGGTGAGAGTGGAGGTGGACGTTGGAACGGTCGTGCTTATCTCCGTGGTGGTCGAAGTGTCCTCTGTCGCCCCCGTGCTCGTGGAGGTCAAGGTGGTGAGAGTGGAGGTGGACGTTGGAACGGTCGTGGTTATATCCGTGGTGGTCGAAGTGTCCTGTGTCGCCCCCGTGCCCGTGGAGGTCAAGGTGGTGAGAGTGGAGGTGGGCGTGGGCACGGTGGTGCTTGTTGTCTCCGTGGTGGCCGAAGTGTCCTCTGTCGCCCCCGTGCTCGTGGAGGTCAAGGTGGTGAGAGTGGAGGTGGGCGTGAGCACGGTGGTGCTTGTTGTCTCCGTGGTGGTCGAAGTGTCCTCTGTCGCCCCCGTGCTCGTGGAGGTCAAGTTGGTGAGAGTGGAGGTGGACGTGGGCACGGTGGTGCTTGTTGTCTCCGTGGTGGTCGAAGTGTCCTCTGTCGCCCCCGTGCTCGTGGAGGTCAAGGTGGTGAGAGTGGAGGTGGGTGTGAGCACGGTGGTGCTTGTTGTCTCCGTGGTGGTCGAAGTGTCCTCTGTCGCCCCCGTGCTCATGGAGGTCAAAGTGGTGAGAGTGGAGGTGGGCGTGGCCATGGTGGTGGTTGTCTCCGTGGTGCTCGAAGTGTCCTCTGTCGCCCCCGTGCTCGTGGAGCTCAAGGTGGTGAGAGTGGAGGTGGATGTGGGCACGGTGGTGGTAGTCTCCGTGGTGGTTGTCTCCGTGGTGGTCGTCTCCGTGGTGGTCGAAGTGTCCTCTGTCGCCCCCGTGCTCGTGGAGGTCAAGGGGGTGAGAGTGGAGGTGGACGTGGGCACGGTGGTGCTTGTTGTCTCCGTGGTGGTCGAAGTGTCCTCTGTCGCCCCCATGCTCGTGGAGGTCAAGGTGGTGAGAGTGGAGGTGGACGTTGGAACGGTGGTGCTTGTTGTCTCCGTGGTGGTCGAAGTGTCCTGTGTCGCCCCCGTGCTCGTGGAGGTCAAGGTGGTGAGAGTGGAGGTGGACGTGGGCACGGTGGTGCTTGTTGTCTCTGTGGTGGTTGTCTCCGTGGTGGTCGAAGTGTCCTCTGTCGCCCCCGTGCTCGTGGAGGTCAAGGTGGTGAGAGTGGAGGTGGGCGTGGGCACGGTGGTGCTTGTTGTCTCCGTGGTGGTCGAAGTGTCCTCTGTCGCCCCCGTGCTCGTGGAGGTCAAGGTGGTGAGAGTGGAGGTGGGCGTGGGCACGGTGGTGCTTGTTGTCTCCGTGGTGGTCGAAGTGTCCTCTGTCGCCCCCGTGCTCGTGGAGGTCAAGGTGGTGAGAGTGGAGGTGGACGTTGGAACGGTGGTGCTTGTTGTCTCCGTGGTGGTCGAAGTGTCCTCTGTCGCCCCCGTGCTCGTGGAGGTCAAGGTGGTGAGAGTGGAGGTGGACGTTGGAACGGTGGTGCTTGTTGTCTCCGTGGTGGTCGAAGTGTCCTCTGTCGCCCCCGTGCTCGTGGAGCTCAAGGTGGTGAGAGTGGAGGTGGACGTGGGCACGGTGGTGGTTATCTCCGTGGTGGTCAAAGTTTCCTCTGTCGCCCCCGTGCTCGTGGAGGTCAAGGTGGTGAGAGTGGAGGTGGACGTGGGCACGGTGGTGCTTGTTGTCTCCGTGGTGGTCGAAGTGTCCTCTGTCACCCCCGTGCTCGTGGAGGTCAAGGTGGTGAGAGTGGAGGTGGGCGTGGGCACGGTCGTGCTTATCTCCGTGGTGGTCGAAGTGTCCTCTGTCGCCCCCTTGCTCGTGGAGGTCAAGGGGGTGAGAGTGGAGGTGGGCGTGAGCACGGTGGTGCTTGTTGTCTCCGTGGTGGTCCAAGTGTCCTCTGTAGCCCCCGTGCTCGTGGAGGTCAAGGTGGTGAGAGTGGAGGTGGACGTGGGCACGGTGGTGCTTGTTGTCTCCGTGGTGGTCGAAGTGTCCTCTGTTACACCCGTGCTCGTGGAGGTCAAGGTGGTGAGAGTGGAGGTGGACGTTGGAACGGTGGTGCTTGTTGTCTCCGTGGTGGTCGAAGTGTCCTCTGTTAAACCCGTGCTCGTGGAGGTCAAGGTGGTGAGAGTGGAGGTGGACGTTGGAATGGTGGTGCTTGTTGTCTCCGTGGTGGTCGAAGTGTCCTCTGTCGCCCCCGTGCTCGTGGAGGTCAAGGTGGTGAGAGTGGAGGTGGACGTGGGCACGGTGGTGGTTATCTCCGTGGTGGTCAAAGTTTCCTCTGTCGCCCCCGTGCTCGTGGAGGTCAAGGTGGTGAGAGTGGAGGTGGACGTTGGAACGGTCGTGGTTATATCCGTGGTGGTCGAAGTGTCCTCTGTCGCCCCCATGCCCGTGGAAGTCAAGGTTGTGAGAGTGGAGGTGGGCGTGGGCACGGTGGTGCTTGTTGTCTCCGTGATGGCCGAAGTGTCCTCTGTCGCCCCCGTGCTCGTGGAGGTCAAGGTGGTGAGAGTGGAGGTGGGCGTGAGCACGGTGGTGCTTGTTGTCTCCGTGGTTGTCGAAGTGTCCTGTGTCGCCCCCGTGCTCGTGGAGGTCAAGTTGGTGAGAGTGGAGGTGGACGTGGGCACGGTGGTGCTGGTTGTCTCCGTGGTGGTCGAAGTGTCCTCTGTCGCCCCCGTGCTCGTGGAGGTCAAGGTGGTGAGAGTGGAGGTGGGTGTGAGCACGGTGGTGCTTGTTGTCTCCGTGGTGGTCGAAGTGTCCTCTGTTACACCCGTGCTCGTGGAGGTCAAGGTGGTGAGAGTGGAGCTGGACGTTGGAACGGTGGTGCTTGTTGTCTCCGTGGTGGTCGAAGTGTCCTCTGTCGCCCCCGTGCTCTTGGAGGTCAAGGTGGTGAGAGTGGAGGTGGACGTTGGAACGATCGTGCTTATCTCCGTGGTGGTCGAAGTGTCCTCTGTCGCCCCCGTGCTCGTGGAGGTCAAGGTGGTGAGAGTGGAGGTGGACGTTGGAACAGTCGTGCTTATCTCCGTGGTGGTCGAAGTGTACTCTGTCGTCCCCGTGCTCGTGGAGGTCAAGGTGGTGAGAGTGGAGGTGGACGTTGGAACGGTCGTGGTTATATCCGTGGTGGTCGAAGTGTCCTGTGTCGCCCCCGTGCCCGTGGAGGTCAAGGTGGTGAGAGTGGAGGTGGGCGTGGGCACGGTGGTGCTTGTTGTCTCCGTGGTGGCCGAAGTGTCCTCTGTCGCCCCCGTGCTCGTGGAGGTCAAGGTGGTGAGAGTGGAGGTGGGCGTGAGCACGGTGGTGCTTCTTGTCTCCGTGGTGGTCGAAGTGTCCTCTGTCGCCCCCGTGCTCGTGGAGGTCAAGTTGGTGAGAGTGGAGGTGGACGTGGGCACGGTGGTGCTTGTTGTCTCCGTGGTGGTCGAAGTGTCCTCTGTCGCCCCCATGCTCGTGGAGGTCAAGGTGGTGAGAGTGGAGGTGGACGTTGGAACGGTGGTGCTTGTTGTCTCCGTGGTGGTCGAAGTGTCCTGTGTCGCCCCCGTGCTCGTGGAGGTCAAGGTGGTGAGAGTGGAGGTGGACGTGGGCACGGTGGTGGTTGTCTCCGTGGTGCTCGAAGTGTCCTCTGTCGCCCCCGTGCTCGTGGAGCTCAAGGTGGTGAGAGTGGAGGTGGATGTGGGCACGGTGGTGGTAGTCTCTGTGGTGGTTGTCTCCGTGGTGGTCGTCTCCGTGGTGGTCGAAGTGTCCTCTGTCGCCCCCGTGCTCGTGGAGGTCAAGGTGGTGAGAGTGGAGGTGGGCGTGGCCACGGTGGTGCTTGTTGTCTCCGTGGTGGTCGAAGTGTCCTCTGTCGCCCCCATGCTCGTGGAGGTCAAGGTGGTGAGAGTGGAGGTGCACGTTGGAACGGTGGTGCTTGTTGTCTCCGTGGTGGTCGAAGTGTCCTGTGTCGCCCCCGTGCTCGTGGAGGTCAAGGTGGTGAGAGTGGAGGTGGACGTGGGCACGGTGGTGCTTGTTGTCTCTGTGGTGGTTGTCTCCGTGGTGGTCGAAGTGTCCTCTGTCGCCCCCGTGCTCGTGGAGGTCAAGGTGGTGAGAGTGGAGGTGGGCGTGGGCACGGTGGTGCTTGTTGTCTCCGTGGTGGTCGAAGTGTCCTCTGTCGCCCCCGTGCTCGTGGAGGTCAAGGTGGTGAGAGTGGAGGTGGACGTGGGCACGGTGGTGCTTGTTGTCTCCGTGGTGGTCCAAGTGTCCTCTGTAGCCCCCGTGCTCGTGGAGGTCAAGGTGGTGAGAGTGGAGGTGGACGTGGGCACGGTGGTGCTTGTTGTCTCCGTGGTGGTCGAAGTGTCCTCTGTTACACCCGTGCTCGTGGAGGTCAAGGTGGTGAGAGTGGAGGTGGACGTTGGAACGGTGGTGCTTGTTGTCTCCGTGGTGGTCGAAGTGTCCTCTGTTACACCCGTGCTCGTGGAGGTCAAGGTGGTGAGAGTGGAGGTGGACGTTGGAACGGTGGTGCTTGTTGTCTCCGTGGTGGTCGAAGTGTCCTCTGTCGCCCCCGTGCTCGTGGAGCTCAAGGTGGTGAGAGTGGAGGTGGACGTGGGCACGGTGGTGGTTATCTCCGTGGTGGTCAAAGTTTCCTCTGTCGCCCCCGTGCTCGTGGAGTTCAAGGTGGTGAGAGTGGAGGTGGACGTGGGCACGGTGGTGCTTGTTGTCTCCGTGGTGGTCGAAGTGTCCTCTGTCGCCCCCGTGCTCGTGGAGGTCAAGGTGGTGAGAGTGGAGGTGGGCGTGGGCACGGTCGTGCTTATCTCCGTGGTGGTCGAAGTGTCCTCTGTCGCCCCCTTGCTCGTGGAGGTCAAGGGGGTGAGAGTGGAGGTGGGCGTGAGCACGGTGGTGCTTGTTGTCTCCGTGGTGGTCCAAGTGTCCTCTGTAGCCCCCGTGCTCGTGGAGGTCAAGGTGGTGAGAGTGGAGGTGGACGTGGGCACGGTGGTGCTTGTTGTCTCCGTGGTGGTCGAAGTGTCCTCTGTTACACCCGTGCTCGTGGAGGTCAAGGTGGTGAGAGTGGAGGTGGACGTTGGAACGGTGGTGCTTGTTGTCTCCGTGGTGGTCGAAGTGTCCTCTGTTACACCCGTGCTCGTGGAGGTCAAGGTGGTGAGAGTGGAGGTGGACGTTGGAACGGTGGTGCTTGTTGTCTCCGTGGTGGTCGAAGTGTCCTCTGTTGCCCCCATGCTCGTGGAGGTCAAGGTGGTGAGAGTGGAGGTGGGCGTGGGCACGGTGGTGCTTCCTGTCTCCGTGGTGGTCGAAGTGTCCTCTGTCGCCCCCGTGCTCGTGGAGGTCAAGGTGGTGAGAGTGGAGGTGGACGTGGGCACGGTGGTGCTTGTTGTCTCTGTGGTGGTTGTCTCCGTGGTGGTCGAAGTATCCTCTGTCGCCCCCGTGCTCGTGGAGATCAAGGTGGTGAGAGTGGAGGTGGGCGTGGCCCTGGTGGTGGTTGTCTCCGTGGTGGTCGAAGTGTCCTCTGTCGCCCCCGTGCTCGTGGAGCTCAAGGTGGTGAGAGTGGAGGTGGATGTGGGTACCGTGGTGGTAGTCTCTGTGGTGGTTGTCTCCGTGGTGGTCGTCTCCGTGGTGGTCGAAGTGTCCTCTGTCGCCCCCGTGCTCGTGGAGGTCAAGGTGGTGAGAGTGGAGGTGGGCGTGGGCACGGTGGTGCTTGTTGTCTCTGTGGTGGTTGTCTCCGTGGTGGTCGAAGTGTCCTCTGTCGCACCCGTGCTCATGGAGGCCAAGGTGGTGAGAGTGGAGGTGGACCTGGGCACGGTGGTGGTTATCTCCGTGGTGGTCAAAGTGTCCTCTGTCGCACCCGTGCTCGTGGAGGTCAAGGTGGTGAGAGTGGAGGTGGACGTGGGCACGGTGGTGCTTGTTGTCTCCGTGGTGGTCGAAGTGTCCTCTGTCGCCCCCGTGCTCGTGGAGGTCAAGGTGGTGAGAGTGGAGGTGGACGTGGGCACGGTGGTGCTTGTTGTCTCCGTGGTGGTCGAAGTGTCCTCTGTCGCCCCCGTGCTCGTGGAGGTCAAGGTGGTGAGAGTGGACATGGATGTGGGCACGGTGGTGCTGGTTGTCTCCGTGGTGGTCGAAGTGTCCTCTGTCGCCCCCGTGCTCATGGAGGTCAAGGTGGTGAGAGTGGAGGTGGACGTTGGAACGGTGGTGCTTGCTGTCTCCGTGGTGGTCAAAGTGTCCTCTGTCGCCCCCGTGCTCGTGGAGGTCAAGGTGGTGAGAGTGGAGGTGGACGTTGGAACGGTGGTGCTTGTTGTCTCCGTGGTGGTCGAAGTGTCCTCTGTCGCCCCCGTGCTCGTGGAGCTCAAGGTGGTGAGAGTGGAGGTGGACGTGGGCACGGTGGTGGTTATCTCCGTGGTGGTCGAAGTGTCCTCTGTCGCCCCCGTGCTCGTGGAGGTCAAGGTGGTGAGAGTGGAGGTGGACGTGGGCACGGTGGTGCTTGTTGTCTCCGTGGTGGTCGAAGTGTCCTCTGTCGCCCCCGTGCTCGTGGAGGTCAAGGTGGTGAGAGTGGAGGTGGGCGTGGGCACGGTCGTGCTTATCTCCGTGGTGGTCGAAGTGTCCTCTGTCGCCCCCTTGCTCGTGAAGGTCAAGGGGGTGAGAGTGGAGGTGGGCGTGGGCACGGTGGTGCTTGTTGTCTCCGTGGTGGTCCAAGTGTCCTCTGTAGCCCCCTTGCTCGTGGAGGTCAAGGTGGTGAGAGTGGAGGTGGACGTGGGCACGGTGGTGCTTGTTGTCTCCGTGGTGGTCGAAGTGTCCTCTGTTACACCCGTGCTCGTGGAGGTCAAGGTGGTGAGAGTGGAGGTGGACGTTGGAACGGTGGTGCTTGTTGTCTCCGTGGTGGTCGAAGTGTCCTCTGTTACACCCGTGCTCGTGGAGGTCAAGGTGGTGAGAGTGGAGGTGGACGTTGGAACGGTGGTGCTTGTTGTCTCCGTGGTGGTCGAAGTGTCCTCTGTAGCCCCCTTGCTCGTGGAGGTCAAGGTGGTGAGAGTGGAGGTGGACGTGGGCACGGTGGTGCTTGTTGTCTCCGTGGTGGTCGAAGTGTCCTCTGTTACACCCGTGCTCGTGGAGGTCAAGGTGGTGAGAGTGGAGGTGGACGTTGGAACGGTGGTGCTTGTTGTCTCCGTGGTGGTCGAAGTGTCCTCTGTTACACCCGTGCTCGTGGAGGTCAAGGTGGTGAGAGTGGAGGTGGACGTTGGAACGGTGGTGCTTGTTGTCTCCGTGGTGGTCGAAGTGTCCTCTGTCGCCCCCATGCTCGTGGAGGTCAAGGTGGTGAGAGTGGAGGTGGGCGTGGGCACGGTGGTGCTTCCTGTCTCCGTGGTGGTCGAAGTGTCCTCTGTCGCCCCCGTCCTCGTGGAGGTCAAGGTGGTGAGAGTGGAGGTGGACGTGGGCACGGTGGTGCTGGTTGTCTCTGTGGTGGTTGTCTCCGTGGTGGTCGAAGTATCCTCTGTCGCCCCCGTGCTCATGGAGATCAAGGTGGTGAGAGTGGAGGTGGGCGTGGCCCTGGTGGTGGTTGTCTCCGTGGTGGTCCAAGTGTCCTCTGTCGCCCCCGTGCTCGTGGAGGTCAAGGTGGTGAGAGTGGAGGTGGATGTGGGCACCGTGGTGGTAGTCTCTGTGGTGGTTGTCTCCGTGGTGGTCGTCTCCGTGGTGGTCGAAGTGTCCTCTGTCGCCCCCGTGCTCGTGGAGGTCAAGGTGGTGAGAGTGGAGGTGGGCGTGGGCACGGTGGTGCTTGTTGTCTCTGTGGTGGTTGTCTCCGTGGTGGTCGAAGTGTCCTCTGTCGCCCCCGTGGTCATGGAGGTCAAGGTGGTGAGAGTGGAGGTGGACCTGGGCACGGTGGTGGTTATCTCCGTGGTGGTCAAAGTGTCCTCTGTCGCCCCCGTGCTCGTGGAGGTCAAGGTGGTGAGAGTGGAGGTGGACGTGGGCACGGTGGTGCTTGTTGTCTCCGTGGTGGTCGAAGTCTCCTGTGTCGCCCCCGTGCTCGTGGAGGTCAACGTGGTGAGAGTGGAGGTGGATGTGGGCACGGTGGTGCTGGTTGTCTCCGTGGTGGTCAAAGTGTCCTCTGTCGCCCCTGTGCTCGTGGAGGTCAAGGTGGTGAGAGTGGAGGTGGACGTGGGCACGGTGGTGCTTGTTGTCTCCGTGGTGGTCGAAGTCTCCTGTGTCGCCCCCGTGCTCGTGGAGGTCAAGGTGGTGAGAGTGGAGGTGGATGTGGGCACGGTGGTGCTTGTTGTCTCCGTGGTGGTCGAAGTGTCCTCTGTCGCCCCCGTGCTCATGGAGGTCAAGGTGGTGAGAGTGGAGGTGGACGTTGGAACGGTGGTGCTTGCTGTCTCCGTGGTGGTCAAAGTGTCCTCTGTCGCCCCCATGCTCGTGGAGGTCAAGGTGGTGAGAGTGGAGGTGGACGTTGGAACGGTGGTGCTTGTTGTCTCCGTGGTGGTCGAAGTGTCCTCTGTCGCCCCCGTGCTCGTGGAGGTCAAGGTGGTGAGAGTGGAGGTGGACGTTGGAACGGTGGTGCTTGTTGTCTCCGTGGTGGTCAAAGTGTCCTCTGTCGCCCCCGTGCTCGTGGAGGTCAAGGTGGTGAGAGTGGAGGTGGACGTTGGAACGGTGGTGCTTGTTGTCTCCGTGGTGGTCGAAGTGTCCTCTGTCGCCCCCGTGCTCGTGGAGCTCAAGGTGGTGAGAGTGGAGGTGGATGTGGGCACCGTGGTGGTAGTCTCTGTGGTGGTTGTCTCTGTGGTGGTTGTCTCTGTGGTGGTCGTCTCCGTGGTGGTCGAAGTGTCCTCTGTCGCCCCCGTGCTCGTGGAGGTCAAGGTGGTGAGAGTGGAGGTGGACGTGGGCACGGTGGTGCTTGTTGTCTCCGTGGTGGTCGAAGTGTCCTCTGTCGCCCCCGTGCTCGTGGAGGTCAAGGTGGTGAGTGTGGAGGTGGACGTGGGCACGGTGGTGCTTGTTGTCTCCGTGGTGGTCGAAGTGTCCTGTGTCGCCCCCGTGCTCGTGGAGTTCAAGGTGGTGAGAGTGGAGGTGGACGTGGGCACGGTGGTGCTGGTTGTCTCCGTGGTGGTCGAAGTGTCCTCTGTCGCCCCCGTGCTCGTGGAGGTCAAGGTGGTGAGAGTGGAGGTGGACGTTGGAACGGTGGTGCTTCTTGTCTCCGTGGTGGTCAAAGTGTCCTCTGTCACCCCCGTGCTCGTGGAGGTCAAGGTGGTGAGAGTGGAGGTGGACATTGGAACGGTGGTGCTTGTTGTCTCCGTGGTGGTCGAAGTGTCCTCTGTCGCCCCCGTGCTCGTGGAGGTCAAGGTGGTGAGAGTGGAGGTGGACGTGGGCACGGTGGTGCTTGTTGTCTCCGTGGTGGTCGAAGTGTCCTCTGTCGCCCCCGTGCTCGTGGAGGTCAAGGTGGTGAGAGTGGAGGTGGATGTGGGCACCGTGGTGCTTATTGTCTCTGTGGTGGTTGTCTCCGTGGTGGTCGAAGTATCCTCTGTCGCCCCCATGCTCGTGGAGGTCAAGGTGGTGAGAGTGGAGGTGGGCGTGGCCATGGTGGTGGTTGTCTCCGTGGTGGTCGAAGTGTCCTCTGTCGCCCCCGTGCTCGTGGAGGTCAAGGTGGTGAGAGTGGAGGTGGATGTGGGCACGGTGGTCGTAGTCTCCGTGGTGGTTGTCTCCGTGGTGGTCGTCTCCGTGGTGGTCGAAGTGTCCTCTGTCGCCCCCGTGCTCATGGAGGTCAAGGTGGTGAGAGTGGAGGTGGACTTGGGCACGGTGGTGCTTGCTGTCTCCGTGGTGGTCGAAGTGTCCTCTGTCGCCCCCGTGGTCATGGAGGTAAAGGTGGTGAGAGTGGAGGTGGACGTGGGCACGGTGGTGCTTGTTGTCTCCGTGGTGGTCGAAGTGTCCTCTGTCGCCCCCGTGCTCGTGGAGGTCAAGGTGGTGAGAGTGGAGGTGGGCGTGAGCACGGTGTTGCTTGTTGTCTCCGTGGTGGTCGAAGTGTCCTCTGTCGCCCCCTTGCTCGTGGAGGTCAAGGTGGTGAGAGTGGAGGTGGACGTGGGCACGGTGGTGCTTGTTGTCTCCGTGGTGGTCGAAGTGTCCTCTGTCGCCCCCGTGCTCATGGAGGTCAAGGTGGTGAGAGTGGAGGTGGACGTGGGCACGGTGGTGCTTGTTGTCTCCGTGGTGGTCGAAGTGTCCTCTGTCACCCCCGTGCTCGTGGAGGTCAAGGTGGTGAGAGTGGAGGTGGACGTTGGAACGGTGGTGCTTGCTGTCTCCGTGGTGGTCGAAGTGTCCTCTGTCCCCCCCGTGCTCGTGGAGGTCAAGGTGGTGAGAGTGGAGGTGGACGTTGGAACGGTCGTGCTTGTTGTCTCCGTGGTGGTCGAAGTGTCCTCTGTCGCCCCCGTGCTCGTGGAGGTCAAGGTGGTGAGAGTGGAGGTGGGCATGGGCACGGTGGTGCTTGTTGTCTCCGTGGTGGTCGAAGTGTCCTGTGTCGCCCCCGTGCTCGTGGAGGTCAAGGTGGTGAGAGTGGACATGGATGTGGGCACGGTGGTGCTTGTTGTCTCTGTGGTGGTCGAAGTGTCCTCTGTCGCCCCCGTGCTCGTGGAGGTCAAGGTGGTGAGAGTGGAGGTGGACGTGGGCACGGTGGTGCTTGTTGTCTCCGTGGTGGTTGTCTCCGTGGTGGCCGAAGTGTCCTCTGTCGCCCCCGTGCTCGTGGAGGTCAAGGTGGTGAGAGTGGAGGTGGACGTGGGCACGGTGGTGCTTGTTGTCTCTGTGGTGGTTGTCTCCGTGGTGGCCGAAGTGTCCTCTGTCACCCCCGTGCTCGTGGAGATCAAGGTGGTGAGAGTGGAGGTGGGCGTGGGCACGGTGGTGCTTGCTGTCTCCGTGGTGGTCGAAGTGTCCTCTGTCGCCCCCATGCTCATGGAGGTCAAGGTGGTGAGAGTGGAGGTGGACGTGGGCACGGTGGTGCTTGTTGTCTCCGTGGTGGTTGTCTCCGTGGTGGCCGAAGTGTCCTCTGTCACACCCGTGCTCGTGGAGGTCAAGGTGGTGAGAGTGGAGGTGGACGTGGGCACGGTGGTGCTTGTTGTCTCCGTGGTGGCCGAAGTGTCCTCTGTCGCCCCCGTGCTCATGGAGGTCAAGGTGGTGAGAGTGGAGGTGGACGTGGGCACGGTGGTGCTTGTTGTCTCTGTGGTGGTTGTCTCCGTGGTGGTCGAAGTGTCCTCTGTCGCCCCCGTGCTCGTGGAGGTCAAGGTGGTGAGAGTGGAGGTGGGCGTGGGCACGGTGGTGCTTGTTGTCTCCGTGGTGGTCGAAGTGTCCTCTGTCGCCCCCGTGCTCGTGGAGGTCAAGGTGGTGAGAGTGGAGGTGGGCGTGGGCACGGTGGTGCTTGTTGTCTCCGTGGTGGTCAAAGTGTCCTCTGTCGCCCCCGTGCTCGTGGAGCTCAAGGTGGTGAGAGTGGAGGTGGGCGTGGGCACGGTGGTGCTTGTTGTCTCCGTGGTGGTCGAAGTGTCCTCTGTAGCCCCCGTGCTCGTGGAGGTCAAGGTGGTGAGAGTGGAGGTGGATGTGGGCACGGTGGTGCTTGTTGTCTCTGTGGTGGTGATCTCCGTGGTGGCCGAAGTGTCCTCTGTCGCCCCCGTGCTCGTGGAGGTCAAGGTGGTGAGAGTGGAGGTGGGCGTGGTGGTGGTTGTCTCCGTGGTGGTCGAAGTGTCCTCTGTCGCCCCCTTGCTCGTGGAGGTCAAGGTGGTGAGAGTGGAGGTGGGCGTGGGCACGGTGGTGCTTGTTGTCTCCGTGGTGGCCGAAGTGTCCTCTGTCGCCCCCGTGCTCGTGGAGGTCAAGGTGGTGAGAGTGGAGGTGGGCGTGGGCACGGTGGTGCTTGTCGTCTCCTGGGTGGTCGAAGTGGCCTCTGTCGCCCCCGTGCTCGTGGAGGTGGACGTGGACCCGGTGGTGCTTGTCCCTGTGGTGGTCGAAATGTCCTCTGTCACCCCCGTGGTTGTGGAGGTCAAGGTGTTGAGAGTGGAGGTGGACGTGGGCTCCAAAGTTCTCCCAGACCCCCAAATGGATCCCAAAGGCCCATGGACCTCCAAAGACCCACATCCGTAAAAGACAAACATCCCCCCAAAGCCCACCCTTGCTTCTCCAAAGATCTCCCAGACCCCCAGATGGATTCTAAAGGTCCGTGGTTCTCCAAAGACCCACATCCACAAAAGACAAACATCCCCCCAAAGACCCACCCCTGGTTCTCCAAAGATCTCCCAGACTCCCAAATTGATCCCAAAAGCCCACCCTTGGTTCTCCAAAGATCTCCCAGACCCCCAAATGGATCCCAAAGGCCCGTGGACCTCCAAAGACCCACATCCATGAAAGACCAACATCCCCCCAAAGACCCACCCTTGCTTCTCCAAAGATCTCCCAGACCCCCAAATGGACCCCAAAAGCCCACCCTTGGTTCTCCAAAGATCTCCCAGACCCCCAAATGGATCCCAAAGGCCCATGGACCTCCAAAGACCCACATCCACAAAAGACAAACATCCCCCCCAAGACCCACCCTTGGTTCTCCAAAGATCTCCCAGACCCCCAGATGGATCCTAAAAGTCCGTGGTTCTCCAAAGACCCACATCCACAAAAGACCACCACAACTCCCCAACAACCCACCCTTTCTTCTCCAAAGACCCCCCCCCAAGGCTCCCAAATAGATCCCAAAAGATGGACCTCCAAAGCCCCCAATTCCTGCCTGTTTGAGGCCAACACCAGACCTGCAGCATGGGGTCCTTGGAGGACACCTGGTTCCCCCCCGTGCCAAACTTGCAGCCCTCAGGGTGCCCCCACATTGATGAGGCTGCAGCGGTGGGATGGGAGGTCCCAATGCCAGCAGCACCCACCTGTCATGATGATCAGGAAGCAGATGCAGACCATGGCCAGGCTACCCCAGAGACGACCCCACATTGCTCCAGACCTCAGAGACGTTGTCTTGTTGATCTGCTGCCAACTGTGTGTGCGGCAGGCACAGGACGCGGAGAGTCACTGCGGGGACCTTTGGTCACGGGGAAGAGATAGGAGGGATGAAACCTGAGCCGTGGGTGCCAACACCCATTTCCCAGCAGAGACATTGTCCCACGGGGCGCACCGTGTCATGAAGTGCTCAACACCCACTGCTAAGGTCCATGAGAAGCCTCTGGGCACGTTCCAGGACTTTGTCCCATTCCCGCCAGCCCTGGTCATGGCGTGTTCCCGCTGTAGAGTGGGGTTGGGGACAGGAGCAGGATGGAGACAGGGATGCGATGGGAAGGGGGACATGGGGTGGGGACGTGGGACATGGGATGGGTACAGGGGACATGGGGTGGGTACAGGGGACATGGGGTGGGGGCATGGGACATGGGATGGGTACAGGGGACACGGGGTGGGGGTGTGGGACACGGGGTGGAGGTGTGGGACATGAGGTGAGGACATGGGACATGCTGTGGGGATATGGGATATGGGGTGGGGATGTGGGACGTGGGATGGGGACGTGGGACGTGGGGTGGGGGCGTGGGACACGGGGTGGGGGTGTGGGACACGGGGTGGGGGTGTGGGACACGGGGTGGGGATGTGGGACATGGGGTGAGGACATGGGACATGCTGTGGGGATATGGGATATGGGGTGGGGATGTGGGACGTGGGATGGGGACGTGGGACGTGGGGTGGGGGCGTGGGACATGGGGTGGGGGTGTGGGACATGGGGTGAGGACATGGGACATGGTGTGGGGACGTGGGACATGGGGTGGGGGTGTGGGACATGGTGTGGGGACGTGGGATGTGGGGTGGGGGCGTGGGACATGAGATGGGGACATCAGATGGCCATGGGGTACCTGGCCCATCCTATATGGCCCCTGCCCCAACCAATCCCCTTCAGAGGACTCGGGGAGCCAACCAATCCCCTGTAGCCCCTGCCTGAGCCCCTACAGAGGATGGAGGCAGCTGCCTGCTCCTCTGCGACCCCACCCTGATGCCACCAAACCCTTGGGAGACCCCCACAGAGGGGACACGGGGAAGGGACATCTTGCGTACGGTGGCTGGGGGGGGTTATGGTGGTGACACTCTGCGGGGTGCTGGTGTCCCCACGGTGTCCCCACGATGTCCTCATGGTGTCCCCACGGTGTCCCCACGATGTCCCCACCCAAGGTTGGGAGAAGTTCCTGGTAGGAAGCCACCCGGTGCTCGGAAGTAATCAAGGGTTGTCACCACCCAAAGGACACGCACAAACACTTTGAATGGGTGTCAACCCCCCGCCCTACGCCAAGTGACACGTGCCCGCGGGTGACAAGGGACACCGTGTGGGGACGTGGGCATGGGAAGGGACAAGATCAGGTGGTCTCCAAGGGTGGGGGGCACTGGGAAGCGCCCATGGGGTGGCAGTGACATGGAAGGAGGTGACAGCGCCGTGGGGTGACAGCACCGTGGGGTGACCGTGTCCTGGGGTGACCGTGTCCTGGGGTGACAGTGTCCTGGGGTGACCCTGCCATGGGGTGTCACTGCCACGGGGTGACAGTGTTGTGTCCATGGGTGGAGGTGACACTGCCGTGGGGTGACAGTGCCCTCAGGTGGCAGCGCCGTGGGGTGTCACTGCCGTGGGGTGTCACTGTCGTGGGGTGACAGTGTCCTGGGGTGACCCTGCCGTGGGGTGTCACTGCCGTGGGGTGTCGCTGCCGTGGGGTGACAGTGTTGTGTCCACAGGTGGAGGTGACACTGCCGTGGGGTGACGGCACCGTGGGACAGACCTGCCATGGGGTGACAGTGTCCTGGGGTGACCCTGCCGTGGGGTGTCACTGCCACGGGGTGACAGTGTTGTGTCCATGGGTGGAGGTGACACTGCCGTGGGGTGACAGTGCCCTCAGGTGTCACTGCCGTGGGGTGTCACTGCCGTGGGGTGTCACTGTCGTGGGGTGACAGTGTCCTGGGGTGACAGTGTCCTGGGGTGACCCTGCCGTGGGGTGTCACTGCCGTGGGGTGTCACTGCCGTGGGGTGACAGTGTTGTGTCCACAGGTGGAGGTGACACTGCCGTGGGGTGACGGCACCGTGGGACAAACCTGCCATGGGGTGACAGTGTCCTGGGGTGTCACTGCTGTGGGGTGTCACTGCCACGGGGTGACAGTGTTGTGTCCATGGGTGGAGGTGACACTGCCGTGGGGTGACAGTGCCCTCAGGTGTCACTGCCGTGGGGTGTCACTGCCGTGGGGTGTCACTGTCGTGGGGTGACAGTGTCCTGGGGTGACAGTGTCCTGGGGTGACCCTGCCGTGGGGTGTCACTGCCGTGGGGTGTCACTGCCGTGGGGTGACAGTGTTGTGTCCACAGGTGGAGGTGACACTGCCGTGGGGTGACGGCACCGTGGGACAAACCTGCCATGGGGTGACAGTGTCCTGGGGTGACCCTGCCGTGGGGTGTCACTGCTGTGGGGTGTCACTGCCATGGGGTGACAGTGTTGTGTCCACGGGTGGAGGTGGCAGCACCGTGGGGTGTCACTGCCGTGGGGTGACAGCGTCCTGGGGGTGACAGTGCCACAAGGTGACCTTGCCGTGGGGTGACCATGTGCCGTCCGTGGGTGGAGGTGACACTGCCGTGGGGTGACAGTGCCCTCAGGTAGCAGCGCCGTGGGGTGTCACTGCTGTGGGGTGACAGCGTCCTGTCCACGGGTGATGGTGACACTGCCGTGGGATGTCACTGCTGTGGCGTGTCACTGCCACGGGGTGACAGTGTTGTGTCCACGGCTGACGGTGACACTGCCGTGGGGTGTCACTGCCGTGGGGTGACAGCGTCCTGTCCACGGGTGACGGTGACACTGCCGTGGGGGGTGACAGGACTGTACAAAGCCCATCCCCGTGGCCTCCAGGCTGCTTGTCCCGTGGGTTTCGGGGTGAAGCCGTGGGTGTCTGGGGTACGGTGCTGATTTTGGGGTGAATCCGTGCAGGTTTTGGCGGGGGGGGGGAGTACGGTGACAGTTTGGGGTGAATCCCTACGGTTTTGGGGTGAATCTGTGTGGGTTTGGGGCCTGCGCGAGGTTTTGGGGTGACTCTTTTCACTTTGGGGGTACAGGGACGGGTCGGGGTGGATCCATGCGGTTTTGGGGTGGATCTCTGCGGGTTTGGGGGTCGATCCGTGGGGGGCTGGGGGGGGCTGCGTGAATTTTGGGGGGAATCTGAGCAGGTTTGGGCTACAGAGACATTTTGGGGTGGATCCCTGGGGTTTTGGGGTACAGTAACATTTTGGGGTGGATTTGTGCAGATTTGGGGTCGACTCATGGGGGTTTGGAGGCTGTGGGGGTTTTTGGGGTGATTCCAGGCACTTTTGGGGGTCAATCCCTGTGGGATTGGGGCCGGTGTGAGATTTTGGGGTGAATCTCTTTGGTTTTGGGGTACAGTGACGGTTTGGGGTGGATCCAGGCGGATTTTGGGGTGGATCCGTGGGTTTCTGGGCTACAGCGCCCGTTTTTGGGGTGAATCTGTGCGGGATTGGGGCTGAGTTGGACACGCATGCGGGGGTGCAAGGGGGGGGGGTCACACGCGTGGGGGTGCAATGGGGTCACACGCGTGTGGGCGGGTGCAACGGGGACACGCGTGTGGGTGGGTGCAATGGGGTCACACGCGTGTGAGTGCAGTGGGGACATGCGTGTGGGTGGGTGCAATGGGGTCACACACGTGTGAGTGCAGTGGGGCCACACGTTTGGGTGCAATGGGGTCACACGCGTGTGAGTGCAGTGAGGACACGCATGTGGGTGGGTGCAATGGGGTCACACATGTGTGAGTGCAGTGGGGGTCACACGTGTGGGTGCAATGGGGTCACACGCGTGTGGGTGGGTGCAATGGGGTCACACGCGTGTAAGTGCAGTGGGGACACGCGTGTGAGTGGGTGCAACAGGGTCACACGCGTGTGGGTGCAATGGGGTCACACGCATGTGGGTGGGTGCAATGGGGTCACACGCGTGTGAGTGCAGTGGGGACGCGCGTGTGGGTGCAGTGGCGACATGCACACGCGTGTGGGTGGGTGCAGTGGGGCCGTGTGTGTGTGGGTGCAGTGGGGACACACGCGTGTGAGTGGGTGCAATGGGGTCACACACGTGTGTGCGCGGTGTGGGGAGGGATACACACACACACACACACACACCCCCACCCATATGACTCCCGTGTCGGTGCATCCCCGTTCCCACACGCGTGTCCGAGCGTGACGGGACATCTCCCGCCCCACCCCCGCGTCCCGCCGTCTGCTCCAGCCCCCGCCGTGATTAATCCCCTTTCCCGGCGCCTTTTTTGGGAGGAAAAGCGACGAATTTGGGTTTCTGAGGAAATTCCTCTCCCCTTACTCCTTTCCCCACTCCCCCCCCACCCCTCGCCCCCACAATGGCCAATTTTGGGCAAAAAAAAAAACCACCGGAAAAGGTGATTTTTCCAGCATATTTCTGTGCTGGGGGGGGGGGGGGACGGGACCCACACATTACCCCACCCCCCCAGCTGCCACCAGCTCAGCCCCAAGGGGGGGCTGCAAAGGGGTTTGGGGGGGCCTCAGCCATGGGGGGGGGGGGTCTATGGAGGTAATGGGGGGGCTATGGGGGGGCTATGGGGCACTGGGAGGGTTTATGGTGGGGGCTATGGGGCAGTGGGGGGCTATGGGGCACTGGGAGGGTCTATGGGGGGGCTATGGGGCAGTGGGGGGCTATGGGGGGGCTATGGGGCAGTGGGAGGGTCTATGGGGGGGCTGTGGGGGGGCTATGGGGCACTGGGAGGGTCTATGGGGGGGCTATGGGGCAGTGGGGGGCTATGGGGGGGCTATGGGGGGGCTATGGGGCACTGGGAGGGTCTATGGGGGGGCTCTGAGGCACTGGGGGGGGCTACGGGGGTTTATGGGGGGCTACGGGGGCTCTATGGGGCACTGGGGGGGCTATGGGGGGGGCTATGGGGGGGCTATGGGGCACTGGGGGGTTTATGGGGGCCTCTGAGGCACTGGAGGGGGGGCTATGGGGGTCTATAGGGGGGCACTGGGGGGCTATGGGGGGGCTATGGGGGGGTCTATGGGGGCAAAGGGGGTTGGGGGGGGCCCTAAACCATGGGGGGTGGGGTGTCTATGGAGGCGGGGGGGAGGTATGGGGGGGCTATGGGGCACTGGGGGGGCTATAGGGGGCTATAGGGGGGCTATAGGGGATTATGGGGGGTTATGGGGGGCTACGGGGGATCTGGGGGGCACTGGGGGCTCTGGGGGGCATTGGGAGGTCTATGGGGGTGTCTGTGGGGCAATGGGGGGCTGTGGGGGGCTGTGGGGCACCGGAGAGGTCTCAGCGGTGGGTGCTGGGCCCCATCCTGGCGCGGTTTCCGCCCGGGTTATTTTTGTCCCGGGGTGGTTTGGCCCCGGTCCCGCTCCCTCCCCCGCCACGGCCGGACGGCTCCAGCGCCACGGGCACCCCCCCCCACCCCCCACCCCCACCGCGGGACCAGCACCCTGACCCCCCAAACCCTGACCCCCAAACACCCTGACCCCCCCAAACACCCTGACCCCCCAAACCCTGACCCCCAAACACCCTGACCCCCCCCAAACACCCTGACCCCCCCAACCCCTGACCCCCCCAACTCCTGACCCCCAAAACACCCTGACCCCCCCAAATTCCCTGACCCCCCCAACTCCTGACACCCCCAACTCCCTGACCTCCCCCCCCTCCAAACACCCTGACCCCCCCCAAACACCCTGATCCCCCCAGACTCCCTGACCCCCCCCAAACACCCTGACCCCCCAAACTCGATGACACCCCCCCCCCCCGGGGTCTGGGCACCCTGACCCCGCCCCCCCCCCCAAATACCCTGACACCCCCCCCCAGACTCCCTGACCCCCCCCAAACACCCTGACCCCCCCCAGACTCCCTGACCCCCCCCAAATTCCCTGACCCCCCCCAAAAACCCTGACCCCCCCCCCCCAACCCCCTGACCCCCCCAAACACCCGGACCCCCCCCAAACACCCTGACACCCCAAACTCCATGACACCCACCCCCCCCCCGGGGTCTGGGCACCCTGACCCCGACCCCCCCCCCCCCAAAATACCCTGACACCGCACCCCCCCCCCAGACTCCCTGACCCCCCCAAATACCCTGACCCCCCCCAACCCCGACCCCCCCAAACACCCTGACCCCCCCAAACACCCTGACCCCCCCCCCCCCGGACCGGCCCCCCCCGGGGTTGGGTTACTCAGCGTTTTGGGAAGCACCCAGGAGTCCGGGCACCCCGCCACCCCACCCCACCCCCCCCCACGTAACCCCCCCCCCCACGCACACGCGTGTGAGGCCGAGCCGCCCGAGCCCCACCCAGCCGTGGGAAAAGAACCCGGGTGTCCCGGCACCCTGACCCCCCCCCAAACTCCCTGACCCCCACCCGGGGGACCGGACCTTGACCCCCCCCAAACACTTTGACCCCCCCCAAAAACACCTTGATCCCCCCCAAACTCCCTGACCCCCCCGTGCCCCCCCAAAACTCCGTGACCCCCCCAAACTCCCTGACCCCTCCGTGACCCCCCAAACTCCCTGACCCCCCCAAACACCCTGACCCCCCCCAAAACTCCCTGACCCCCCAAAACTTCCTGACCCCCCCGTGCCCCCCAAACTTCCTGACCCCCAAAACTCCCTGACCCCCCAAAACTCCCTGACCCCACTGTGCCCCCCAAAACTCTGTGACCCCCCAAACTCCCTGACCCCCCCGTGACCCCCCAAACTCCGTGACTCCCCCAAACTCCCTGACCCCTCCGTGACCCCCCCAAACTCCCTGACCCCCCCAAACACCCTGACCCCCCTAAAAACCCCAACCCCCCCCAAAACTCCCTGACCCCCCAAAACTCCCTGACCCCTCCGTGACCCCCCAAACTCCCTGACCCCCCCAAACACCCTGACCCCCCCAAACTTCCTGCCCCCCCGTGCCCCCCAAACTTCCTGACCCCCCAAAACTCCCTGACCTCACCGTGCCCCCCAAAACTCTGTGACCCCCCAAACTCCCTGACCCCCCGTGACCCCCCAAACTCCCTGACCCCCCCAAACTCCCTGACCCCCCCTGTGACCCCCCCAAACTCCCTGACCCTCCCAAACACCCTGACCCCCCCAAACTCCCTGACCCCCCCGTGACCCCCCAACTCCGTGACCCCCCAAACTCCCTGACCCCCCCCAAACTCCCTGCCCCCCCCGTGCCCCCCCTTTCCCCGCACCCCCCCCACGTCCGGGGGTTTCCCAACCCCGGTGATGTCACCGCGTCACCCCGCCGGAAGGGCCCTGGCGTCACCCCGGGGAGAAACCGGGGTTCGGGGGGGGGTGGGGGGGGGTGATGGGGGGTGACACCCTGCACCGGATGTCTGGGTCACCCCAGATCTGTGACACCCCACCAGGCCACCCGCACCGCATGGTCACCCGTGGGGGGGGGGGGACGGGACACGGGGGGGACATGGGGCACCCTTGGGGACACAGAGGGGACACGGAGGGGGGGGGCAGAGGGGACACGGGACACGTGGAGGGGGGACACACGTGGGGGGGGACACGGGTGGTGACGTGGGGGAGGGGGAACACGAGTGGAAACACCCCCACCCCCTCGCTCCACCCTTTAAAGCCGCTGCCGGGGGCCGGACCGTGCCAGAGCCGGGAGCAGCCGGCGGGAGCGGGACACCGGGACAACACCGGGACAACACCGGGAACGACACCGGGACAACACCGGGACAACACCGGGACAACACCAGGAACGACACCAGGAACGACACCGGGACACCGGGAACAACACCGGAACGGCACCAGGACGCCGGGAACGACACTGGGAACAACACCGGGACGACACCGGGACGACACCGGGACGACACCGGGACACCGGGACTGAGACCAGGAAACTGGGACCGACACCGAGAGCGGGACACTGAGACCGGGACACCGGGACACTGAGACTGGGACACTGACACTGGGACACCGGGACACCGGGACATCAGGACACCGGGACTGAGCCTGGGACATCAGGACTGAGACCAGGACTGACAGTAGGACACCAGGACCAACACCGGGACCAACAACGCAACCAGCACCGGGACCAACACCAGGACATCAGGACTGACACCAGAAGTGACACCAGGACACCAGAGTGACACCAGGAGTGACACCGGGACCAGCACCAGGACCAACACCAGGAGTGACACCGGGACCAACACCGGGACCAACACCAGGACCAACACCAGGAGTGACACCAGGAGTGACACCAGGAGTGACACCGGGACCAGCACCAGGACCAGCACCAGGACACCAGGACCAACACCAGGACCCACACCAGGAGTGACACCAGGAGTGACACCGGGACCGACACGTGGACGAGGACACCGGGACTGACCCCACCAGGTACGGTTGACGGGGGGACCGACACCAGGACTGGGACCAGCACCGGGGTCACCATCAACCCCGGTGACCCCCGGATGCCGCCTGTGTCCCCTGGGAGGGGAGGGGGCTGCCGTCACCCTGGACATCGGCGTCCCCTCGGTGACGTGGGTGACACCCGGACGCTTGGGTCCCTCCAGGATGCGGGTGGCCCCGGTGACCCTGGTGGCCCTGACCTGGGTGACCCTGGTGGGTGCTGGGACACCGGTGACGGGACGGGTGTCCCGGCTGGTGACCGATTTTGGGCTACGGCTGTACCGGGAGGCGGTGGGACGCCGAGGGGACACCAACGCCATCTTCTCACCCTACGGGGCCACCGCGGTCCTGGTGGCCCTGCAGCTGGCCACCACCGGGCACAGCCGTCACCAGCTTGAGGTGGCCATGGGCTTCAGCATCAACGGTGAGGGTCCCCAGGGTCCCCGTGGCGGGGTGGGGGTGGGGGTCCCCCCGTCCCACTTCACCCATGGGCGTCCCTGTGCCCATGAAGGGTCTCCCGTGGGTGTTCCCAAGCCAGATCTCCCATAGGTGTCACCATCCCCATGCCAGGTCACCCATGGGTGTCACCATCCCCACAACCAGGTCTCCCGTAGGTGTGTCTGCCCCACGCCAGGTCACCCATGGGTGTCACCATCTCCATGCTAGGTCTCCCATGGGTGTCCCACACACACAGCAGCTGTCCCGTGGGTGTTCCCATGCCAGGTCACCCATGGGTGTCACCATCTCCACACCAGATCTCCCATGGGTGTCCCCATCCCCAAGCAGAGTCTCCCATGGGTGTCTCCACGCCAGATCTCCCATGGGTGTCACCGTCCCCACTCTAGGTCACCCATGGGTGTCCCCACACCAGATCTCCCATGGGTGTCCCCATCCCCACACTGGGTCTCCCATGGGTGTCTCCACGCCAGATCTCCCATGGGTGTCCCCACACCAGATCACCCATGGGTGTCCCCACACCAGATCTCCCATGGGTGTCCCCATCCCCACTCTGGGTCACCCATGGGTGTCCCCATCCCCACACTGGGTCTCCCATGGGTGTCTCCACGCCAGATCTCCCATGGGTGTCCCCATCCCCACACTGGGTCTCCCATGGGTGTCCCCACACCAGATCTCCCATGGGTGTCCCCATCCCCACACTGGGTCTCCCATGGGTGTCTCCACGCCAGATCTCCCATGGGTGTCCCCACACCAGATCACCCATGGGTGTCCCCACACCAGATCTCCCATGGGTGTCCCCGTCCCCACTCTGGGTCACCCATGGGTGTCCCCATCCCCAAGCAGAGTCTCCCATGGGTGTCCCTGTCCCCACACCAGGTCACCCATGGGTGTCCCTCTCCCCACCCCGGCTCTCCCATGGGTGTCCCCACACGGGGTCACCCACAGACCCCCCCCACGCCGGGGCCGTGACTCAGTTTCCCCTCCCCGCAGACCCAGGGGTGGCGGCGGAGCTGCGGGTGCTGCGTCGGGCGCTGAGGGGACCCGGCCCCACCCTGGCCATGGCCGAGGGGCTTTTCGTGGGGCGGGGGTTGACCTTGACCCCCGGCTTCGTCACCCATTTCGTCCGCACCCTGGGGCCCCGGCGCCTGGCCAGGGTGGACTTCCAACGGGGGGAGGGTGCCCGCGCCCTCCTCGACACGTGGGTGCAGGAGCAGACGCAGGGTGAGGGCACGTGGGGGGGGGTGATGGGTGCTCGGGGGGGCTGGGTGCCTTTGGGTGGGGGGTGATGGGTGCTGGGTGCTTTGGGTGGGGGCAATGGGTGTCTGGATGCTTTGGGTGGGGGGTGATGGGTGCCTTTGGGTGGGGGGTGATGGGTGCTGGGTGCCTTTGGGTGGGGGAAATGGGTGTCTGGGTGCTTTGGGTGGGGGTTGATGGGTGCCTTTGGGTGGGGGGTGATGGGTGATGGGTGCCTTTGGGTGGGGGGTGATGGGTGTCTGGGTGCTTTGGGTGGGGGGTGATGGGTGCCTTTGGGTGGGGGGTGATGGGTGCTGGGTGCCTTTGGGTGGGGGGTGATGGGTGTCTTTGGGTGGGGGGTGATGGGTGCTGGGTGCCTTTGGGTGGGGGGTGCTGGGGGCTGGGTGCCTTTGGGTGGGGGGTGCTGGGTGTCTTTGGGTGGGGGGTGATGGGTGTCTTTGGGTGGGGGGTGATGGGTGTCTTTGGGTGGGGGGTGATGGGTGTCTGGGTGCTTTGGGTGGGGGGTGCTGTGTGCCTTTGGGTGGGGGCAATGGGTGTCTGGGTGCTTTGGGTGGGGGGTGATGGGTGTCTTTGGGTGGGGGGTGATGGGTGCTGGGTGCCTTTGGGTGGGGGGTGCTGGGTGTCTGGGTGTCTTTGAGTGGGAGTGCTGGGTGCCTTTGGGTGGGGGGTGCTGGGTGCCTTTAGGTGGGGGGCGATGGGTGTCTGGGTGCCTTTGGGTGGGGGGTGATGGGTGCTCAGGGGTCTGGGTGCTTTTGGGTGGGGGGTGGTGGGACCCCTGGGTCCCTTGGATGGGGGATGACGGGTCCCCTGGGTCCCCTGGGTCCCTTGGGTGGGGGGTGATGGGTGCTCGGACCCCCGTCTCCCCCCCCGCCGGCGCAGCGGGGGACCCCAGGAGCACCCTTGTCCCCACAGGGCTGGTCCGGGGGCTCCTGCCGCCGGGTGCGGTGGGTGCTGGCACCCGGTTGGTGCTGGCCGGCGCCCTCTGCTTCAAGGGTGCCTGGGGGACGCCCTTCCCCCCCGCCGCCACCCGGCCCCGGCCCTTCCACCGCGCCGATGGCAGCGCCGTCACCGTCCCCATGATGGAGCGGACGGCCAAGTTCAACTACGGTGAGACACCCCCCCCGTGTCACCCCGTGTCACCCTGTGTCACCCTGTGTCACCCTGTGTCCCTCCATGTCACCCCATGTTACCCCATGTCACCCTGCATCTCCTGTGTCACCCCGTGTCACCCCGTGTCACCCCGTGTCACCCTGTGTCACCGTGCATCTCCTGTGTCCCTCCATGTCACCCCATGTCACCCCGTGTCACCCCGTGTCACCGTGCATCTCCCATGTCACCCCGTGTCACCCCGTGTCACCCTGTGTCACTCCATGTCACCCTGTGTCACCCTGCATCTCCCATGTCACCCCGTGTCACCCCCGTGTCACCCTGTGTCACTCCATGTCACCCTGCGTCACCCTGCGTCCCTCCATGTCACCCCATGTCACCCCGTGTCACCCCATGTCACCCTGCATCTCCTGTGTCACCCCGTGTCACCCCATATCACCCCGTGTCACCCTGCATCCCTCCATGTCACCCCGTGTCACCCCGTGTCACCCTGCATCTCCTGTGTCACCCCGTGTCACCCCGTGTCACTCTGTGTCACCCTGCATCTCCTGTGTCCCTCCATGTCACCCCGTGTCACCCCGTGTCACCCTGCATCTCCCATGTCACCCCGTGTCACCGCGTGTCACCCTGTGTCACTCCATGTCACCCTGCGTCACCCTGCATCCCTCCATGTCACCCCGTGTCACCCCGTGTCACCCCATGTCACCCTGCATCTCCTGTGTCACCCCGTGTCACCCCATATCACCCCGTGTCACCCTGCGTCACGCTGCGTCACCCTGCGTCCCTCCATGTCACCCCGTGTCACTCCATGTCACCCGGCATCACCCTGTGTCACCCTGTGTCCCTCCGTGTCACCCCGTGTCACCCCATGTCACCCCATATCACCCTGTGTCACCCTGCATCTCCTGTGTCACCCTGTGTCACCCCATGTCACCCTGTGTGTCCCCCGCATCACCCTGCATCACCCTGTGTCACCCTGTGTCACCCTGTCCCCTCATGTCACCCCGTGTCACCCCGTGTCACCCTGTCCCCCTGTGTCCCCCATGTCCCCCTCCTCACCCCCCATGTCCCTACACCCCATGTCCCCCCGTGTCACCTGTGTCACCCGTGTCACCCCGTGTCCCCCTCACCCCCACCATGTCCCTACACCCTGTCCCCCCGTGTCCCCCCATGTCACCCCGTGTCCCCCTCCTCACCCCCACCATGTTCCCCCGTCCCCCCCCCCCCCACCTCCTGACGCCGTGTCACCCCCCCAGGGGACTTCGAGACACCGGGGGGGGTTCCCTACGGGGTGGTGGCGGTGCCGTACGCGGGGGGGGCCATGGCCATGCTGCTGGCGGCCCCCACCCAGCGGGACGTCCCCATCGCCACCCTCACCCGTCACCTGGACGCGCAACTCGTCACCTCCTGGGTCACCAACATCAGCCCCGTGCCCCGCGTCCTCGTCCTGCCCCGGTGAGCTGGGGGGGGGGGGACATGGGGACACCCCTGGGGGACATGGGGGGGACATGGGGGGGGACATGGGGGGGGACATTGGGGGACATGGGAACACCCTTGGGTGCTATGGGGGGGACACCCCTGGGGGACATGGGGGGGACATGGGGACACCCTTGGGTGCTATGGGGGGGACATGGGGGGGGGGGACATGGGGACACCCCTGGGGGACATGGGGGGGACATGGGGACACCCCTGAGTGTTATGGGGGGGACATGGGGACACCTCCAGGTGATGGGTGCCATGGGGGGGGGGACACACCCCAGACACCTGGGTGCCATGGGAGGGGGGGGGGCACGGGGACACCCTGGGTGCTTGGGGGGGGGGGGGCATGGGATGGGGACGCCCCTGGGTGATGGGTGCCATGGGTAGGGGGAGGCACGGGGACACCCCCAGACACCTGGGTGCCCCGCGTGCCAGGTGGGGGGGGGGGGGACACCCCTGGCTCCCCTGGGTGTGGGGACACCCCCCCCCCCAATACCTGGGGTGCCCTCAGTGACCCCCACCCCCCCCCCACCCCAGCTTCTCCCTGGAGACCTCGTGGGACCTGCGGGCGCCCCTGAAGTCCTTGGGGGTCCGCGCCCCCTTTGACCCCGCCGCCGCCGACTTCACCCCGCTCTCAGGTAAAGGATGGGTGTGTGGGTGGGTGGGGGGGGGGTGTCAGGCATTCTGGGGGTGCCCCTCACCCCCCTTCATGTCCCTGTGTCCCCCCCCCCCATCAGCCGAGGAACCCCTCGTCCTGGGTCAAGCCCTGCAG
>NC_072881.1:354292-435441 GCF_028858705.1 Grus americana
CTCTCCAGGTAATTCTGCAGCTCCCGATCCTGCAGAGGTGGGGGGGGGCGGCGGGGGGGCGGCAGGAAAGTCCGGGCCGAGAGTTGGTTGGAGACGGACAAGGGGCGGATTCGGGGACGGGGGGGTCGGGGGGGGTGGATGAGCCTCGGGGGGGCCCCCACGGTCGCTTCCTTCTTGCGTTTCTGCTCGACGTCGTGGATGATGTCCACCACGTCGTCGGCCGGGAGGTGGAGTTTGCTGGAGAGCTCGATCAACTGATCGATGGTGCCGGGGTCAAGGTCGTCGACCTCGGCCGGATCCTGCGGTGGGATCTCGTTGGACCCCACCGGGATCTCGTTGTCCCTCGGGAGGATCTCGTTGTCCCTCGGGAGGATCTCGTTGTCTTCCAAGCCCCCGTTGCCTTCAAAACCGTCGTCGCCTTCAAAGCCGTCGTTGACCTTCAAGCCCCCGTTGACCTTCAAGCCCCTGTTGCCTTCAAAGCCCCTGTTGCCTTCAAAGCCCCTGTTGACCTTCAAGCCCCTGGTGTCCTCCAAGCCCCTGACGTCCTCCAAGCCCCCGTTGCCGTCAAAGCCCCCGTTGACCTCTAAGCCCCCGTTGACCTCCAAGCCGTCGCCCTCAAAGCCCCCGTTGAACTCCGAGCCGTCGCCTTCAAACCCCCCGTTGACTTCCAACCCATCGTTGACCTCCGCCGGGATCCCGTTGCCATCCGGCGACTCGTCATCCGGTTCGGTCTCTTCCGATCTCTTATCCTCGGCTACGGCAGCGCCGGGACCGCGGAGAAGATACCGGAGGAGGAGATCGGATGCCAAATCGGCCAAACGTTCTTCTTCGGCCGCCGCTTTTCGTGCCGCTTCGGCTTGCCGCCGGCTTTCGGCCAACTCTTCGTAGCGCCGTTCCAACAACCGATGTTCCAAGCTTTGCTGTTGCCGAAGTTGCCTTGAACTTGGCCACCCCCGATCCCGTTCCCGTTCCCGATCCCGTTGCCGATCCCTCTTGGCTTCGGCTCGGAGCCGTCCCAGTTCTTCCAGGTCTTTCAAGACTTCGTTGTGGTTTCCCAACGAACGTTTGGTCAAACCGAGATGGGGTTCGGCTGGTGGGGGGGGTGGGAAGGGGCTTGGACCTCCCGGTGCTGCCGGACCCCCCCTGGATTCCGTGGGGGGACGGGGGGAGGTTTGGGGGCGACTTTGGACCAAGAGGCTGATGGAGAGGAGGAGCGCGGCGCTGCGGAGGGGCCGCGGTGAGGCCGGCATGGTGCCCTGGGGGGGGGGGGGGGGGGCGGGGGGATGACACACATGGGAATTGGGGTTTTTTTTTGGGGGGGGGGCTGCCCCCCAACTTTGGGGATCAACACCCCCCCCCGCCCCCCCCATGCCATGACACCCCCCCCCAACCCACCGGCTCCCTGCCCTGTATGTGTGTCCCCCCCCCTCACCCCAAAACTTCCCTAAGCCCCCAGGGACCCCCCCGACACCCCCCCCCGTGTGTTCCCCTCCGTGTCCCCCCCCCCCCCCGTGTCCCCCGTGTGTCCCCCAGGTGCTGGGGGGGGGGCAAGAACACGAGAACTGTGTTTTGGGGGGGGGGGGCTGCCCCCCAACTTATCCCTCCCCCCGTGATCCAGCTTGTCCCGCCCCCACCCCCGTGTCCCCCAGGGGACCCCCAGGGACCATCCCCCCCCCCCCCCCAAAACCCCTCCGGGTACCAGTTGCTCAGCAATGGGGGGGGGGGGAACCACGGATGCGAATTTGGGGGGTGTGGGGTGTGCACCCCAGTTTTGGGGATACCCCTCATGCTGTGTCGTGTCCCCCCCCCCGCCCCCCCCCGTGTCCCCCCCCCCCCGTGCCCCCCCAAAGCCTCCCCGGGTGCCGGTCGGTTGATGCAGTGGTTGGGGGGGGGGGGGGGGGGGGCTGCGCGTGTGCAAGGCACGTAGACGCGTTGCACACACGGCACGGAGCGAGGCGGGCCACAAACACGCGCGTGGCACAGCCGTGGGCGGTGACACGCGCACGGCTCACACCCGCAGCTGCCACGCCCGCACACGCGTGTGAACACGCGGCGTCAAGCAACAGCCACTCGTGCACGGTGGGGGGGGGGGGGTGCGGTGTGACACACGCACAGCCCAGGGAACACACGCGTGTGCACACCGCAAGCACGCACACACACGTGTGAACACACGCGCATGCTTGCACACCTCAAGTACACGCACACGCTCCCCCACACACCCCAGGGAACACACACACACATATGCACACTCGGGGAACACGCGTGCACACGCACCGACACCCCGCCCCCCCCACACACACCCCGGGGGACACACGCGTGCACACCCACCAGGGTGACACACACCCACACACCCACCCCCTCCTGGGCACGCACAGCCCAAGCACACGCACACACACAAACACGTACACCCCAAGGAACACACGCACACACACGCATGCACACACACCGCCACACAGCCCCCCCCCCCCCGAGAACACACCCACGCGTGTACACACTCACCGGGAACACACCCACGCGTGTACTCACACCCCCACCCCCAGGGAACACACCCACGCACACCCCAGCGAACACCACCCCCCCCCCCCGAGAACACACCCACGCGTGCCCACCCCCAGCATCCCCCCCCCCAGTCCTTGCACACTCGTTTCACCCCCCCATCCCCCCCCTTTTCACCCCCTCCCCCCCCCCCCCCCCCCCCCCCAAAACCCGGGGAAGGCGGGGGGAGGAGGGGCCCCTCCCAGCCCCCCCCCCCCCCAAACCCCCCTTGAGCTGTAGCGGGGGGGGAGGGGGGGTCTCGGGGTATTTACCGGCTCCGGGGGGGGGGGGGGGTCGCAACGATTTCGGGGTGTCTCCCTTCACCCCCCCCTTTCTTCCAGGCTCGGGGGTGTTCGGCGGCTGCAGCTGCTTCTCGGTGGGGAGGGGTCGGCTCCCGGTGAGGGGGGGGGGGCGCGTCGAGGGGGGGGGGTGGGGTGTCCCGGTGTTGGGGGAGGGGTGGGGGTCCCGGTGAGGGCGGCGGGGAGGGGGGCGGGGGGGGCTGTCCCGGTAGCGTCGCCCCTCGCCGGCGTCTCGCCCTTCAGCACCCTGGACAGCGCCGGCGCCGCCCCCTTTATACACGCGGGGGACCCACGTGGGGGGTCTCCATTGACGTCAATGGCCCATTCATAAAATCCGGCCGGGCCCGGGAAAAAGAAGGCGGGGGGGGGGGGGGGGGGGGAGATGCGCGGCGCGCATGCGCAGAGCTCCCCGCGGTGGGAGCGGCCGCGGGATGAATGAACGTGGGGGGATGAATGGGGCGCGACGGGGGGGGGGGGGGGTGTGGGGAGTGGGCGCGCGTGTGCACACGCCGTTACACACACAGACCCCTACACACACGTATAGACACCCTATAGCCCCCTACACACACACACAGAGTCTCACCCCCCCATACCCCTACACACCCCCAGACACCCCCCGTACCCCCATACATCCCCTATACATCCCCCCACCACACCCAGACACCCCCTATACATCCCCTATACATCCCCCCACCACACCAACACCCCCATACATCCCCTATACATCCCCCCACCACACCAACACCCCCATACATCCCCTATACATCCCCCACCACACTGACACCCCCCCATACATCCCCTATACACCCCCCCACCACACCAACACCCCCATACATCCCCTATACATCCCCCCACCACACCAACACCCCCATACATCCCCTATACATCCCCCCACCACACCCAGACACCCCCTATACATCCCCTATACACCCCCCACCACACCGACACCCCCATACATCCCCTATACATCCCCCCACCACACCCACACCCCCATACATCCCCTATACATCCCCCACCACACTGACACCCCCCCATACATCCCCTATACACCCCCCACCACACCAACACCCCCATACATCCCCTATACATCCCCCCACCACACCCAGACACCCCCTATACATCCCCTATACACCCCCCACCACACCGACACCCCCATACATCCCCTATACATCCCCCCACCACACCCACACCCCCCCTATACATCCCCTATACATCCCCCACCACACCCAGACACCCCCCATACATCCCCTATACATCCCCCCACCACACCCAGACACCCCCCATACATCCCCTATACATCCCCCCACCACACCAACACCCCCATACATCCCCTATACATCCCCCCACCACACTGACACCCCCATACCCCTACACACACCCAGAGCCCCCCCCCTACACACCCCGACACCCCCTATACATCCCCCCATACCCCTACACACACTCACCCCCTACACCCCCCCCCCCTTACACACTCACGCCCACGCAGTGACACCCGCAGGGACACGCGCACCCCCACAGCAGCCCTTCCTCTGCCTCTCTATACATCTATACGTGTCTCTATACGTGTCTCTATACGTGTGTGCGATACGTACATGTCTGTACAGACACATCTGTGTGCATATATATGTGCGCATATGCGTATACAGGGGTATCTATACCTCCGTATGTACGTTTCTATACGTCTGTAGATGTGTTTCTATACGTGCCTATCTGCGTATACACGCGTGTGAATACATGCGTATCTGCATATATGCGTGTGTATGTGTGCATACACGCATGTATATGTGCATATAAGCATGTGTATATGTACCTACACATGTGTATATGCCTCTATACGTGGATATATGTCTCTATACGTGTGTACATGTCTCTATACGTGGACATATGCCTCTATATGTGTGTGTATGTCTCTATACATATGTACATGTCTCTATAGGTGTGTATATGTCTCTATACATGGATATATGCCTCTACACATGTGTATATGTCTCTATACGTGGATATATTCCTCTATACGTGTGTATATGCCTCTATAGGTGTGTATATGTCTCTATAGGTGGACATATGCCTCTATAGGTGTGTATATGCCTCTATAGGTGTGTATATGTCTCTATAGGTGTGTACATGTCTCTATATGTGGATATATGTATTGAGAAGTGTGTATACACCTCTATAGGTGTGTATACGTCTCTATAGGTGTGTATATGTCTCTGCAGGTGTGTATATGCCTCTATAGGTGTGTATATGTCTCTATACATGTGTATATGCCTCTATAGGTGTATATATGCCTCTATACATGTGTATATGCCTCTATAGGTGTGTATATGTCTCTATAGGTGTGTACATGTCTCTATACATGTGTATATGCCTCTATAGGTGTGTATATGTCTCTATACATGTGTATATGCCTCTATAGGTGTATATATGCCTCTATACATGTGTATATGCCTCTATAGGTGTGTATATGTCTCTATAGGTGTGTACATGTCTCTATACGTGGATATATGTATTGATAAGTGTGTATACATCTCTATAGGTGTGTATACGTCTCTATAGGTGTGTATGCGTATCGGTAAGTGCCTGTATCCGGCTCTATATGTCTCTCTATAGGTGCGCACCCCCTGACCAGCACTGCAGGAGGAGGTGACTCACCAATGCAGCTGTTGGGGGGGGGGGTGGTGAGTGTGCAAGTGTGGGTGTGCAAGTGTGTAGGTGGGGGGGGCCCTTATAGAGCTCGGGGGGGGGGGATGAGTCATTAATTGCTGCAGCTGCTTCAGCCGGGTCCCCCACAGGCAGCGGGGGGACGTATGGAGGGAGGGGGGTATGGGGGATGTATAGGGAGAAGGGGGGGGGTTGGGGGTCTGTAGGGGTTGGAAGGGGGGGGGGATGTATAGGGGCAAGGAGGGGGTGTGGGGGGGATGTATAGGGGCAAGGAGGGGGTGTGGGGGATGTATAGGGGCAAGGAGGGGGTGTATAGGGAGAAGGGGGGATGTATAGGGGCAAGGAGGGGGTGTGGGGGGATGTATAGGGGCAAGGAGGGGGTGTGGGGGGATGTATAGGGGCTGGAAGGGTGTGGGGGGGATGTATAGGGGCAAGGAGGGGGTGTGGGGGATGTATAGGGGCAAGGAGGGGGTGTATAGGGAGAAGGGGGGATGTATAGGGGCAAGGAGGGGGTGTGGGGGATGTATAGGGGCTGGAAGGGTGTGGGGGGATGTATAGGGGCAAGGAGGGGGTGTATAGGGAGAAGGGGGGATGTATAGGGGCTGGAAGGGTGTATAGGGAGAAGGGGGGATGTATAGGGGCAAGGAGGGGGTGTGGGAGATGTATAGGGGCAAGGAGGGGGTGTATAGGGAGAAGGGGGGATGTATAGGGGCAAGGAGGGGGTGTATAGGGGCTGGGAAGGTATGTGGGGGGATGTATAGGGGCTGGGAAGGGTGTATAGGGAGAAGGGGGGATGTATAGGGGCAAGGAGGGGGTGTGGGGGATGTATAGGGGCAAGGAGGGGGTGTATAGGGAGAAGGGGGGATGTATAGGGGCTGGGAAGGTATGTGGGGGGATGTATGGGGGCTGGAAGGGTGTATAGGGAGAAAGGGGGATGTATAGGGGCAAGGAGGGGGTGTGGAGAGATGTATAGGGAGCAGGAGTTGGGGGTTGGGGGTCTATAGGGGCTGGAAGGGCAGGGGGGATGTATAGGGGCAAGGAGGGGGTGTATAGGGGCTGGGAAGGTATGTGGGGGGATGTATGGGGGCTGGAAGGGCAGGGGGGATGTATAGGGGCAAGGAGGGGGTGTATAGGGAGAAGGGGGGATGTATAGGGGCTGGGAAGGGTGTATAGGGAGAAGGGGGGATGTATAGGGGCTGGGAAGGTATGTGGGGGGATGTATGGGGGCTGGAAGGGTGTGGGGGATGTATAGGGGCAGGGAGGGGTGGGGGGGATGTATAGGGAGAAGGAGGGGAGATTGGGGGTCTATAGGGGCTGGGAAGCTATGTGGGGGGTTCTATAGGGGCAAGGAGGCTGGGGGGGGTATATAGGGAGAAGGAAGCTGTATAGGGGATATATAGGAGGCAGGAGGGCTGTATAGGGGCTGGGACTCTATAGGGGCACATGGGGCCGGGGGGGGAATGTATGGGGCTGGGGGGGGGGGGCTGCATAGGGGCTGTATAAGGGCCAAGGGGTTCCTTATATAGGAGGCTGTGCAGGGGCCGGGGGGCTGTATAGGGGCTGGAGGGATGTATAGGGCTATATAGGGGCAAACCGGCTGCCTGGGGTCCGGCCGGGGCTGTATAGGGCCAAGGGGGCTTTATAGAGGCCAGGGGCACCTATAGAGGGATGGGGGGGGGGAATGTATGGGGGCTAGAGGGACCTATAGGGCCAAAGGGGTTGTATGGGGTGTGGAGGGGGCTGTATGGGGACGTATGGGGGCTTTATGGAGGCGGGGGGGATGTATAGGGACAAGGGGGGATGTATAGGGCTTGGGGGGGAGGATGAAGGCTGGGGGAGCTGTATAGGAGGCTCTATAGGGGCTGGGGGATTCTATAGGGGCTGGAGGGGCTCTATAGGGGTTGGGGATGGCTGTATAGGAGCTGGGGGGGGGTCTCCATAGGGATTGGGGGATGTATAGGGGCTGGAGGGGCTCTATAGGAACTTAGGGGTGCTCTATAGAGCCGGGGGGGGCTGTATAGGGGTTGGGAGGGTTCTATAGGGGCTGGGGGAGGTCTGTAGGGGCTGGGGAGGGCTCTATAGGGGCTGGGGGCCTCTATAGGGGCTGGGGGGGTTCTATAGGGGCTGAAGGGGTTCTATAGGGGCTGAGGGGGCTCTATAGGGGTTGGGGGGTTCTATAGGGGCTGAGGGGGTTCTATAGGGGTTGGGGGGGTTCTATAGGGGCTGGGGGGGCTCTATAGGGGCTGGGGGGGTTCTATAGGGGCTGAAGGGGTTCTATAGGGGCTTGGGGGGGGCTCTATAGGGGCTGAGGGGGCTCTATAGGGGTTGGGGGGTTCTATAGGGGCTGGGGGGTTCTATAGGGGCTGAGGGGGTTCTATAGGGGTTGGGGGGTTCTATAGGGGCTGGGGGGGCTCTATAGGGGCTGAAGGGGTTCTATAGGGGCTTGGGGGGGGGCTCTATAGGGGCTGAGGGGGTTCTATAGGGGCTGGGGGGTTCTATAGGGGCTGAGGGGGTTCTATAGGGGTTGGGGGGGTTCTATAGGGGCTGGGGGGGCTCTATAGGGGCTGGGGGGGTTCTATAGGGGCTGAAGGGGTTCTATAGGGGCTGGGGGGGCTCTATAGGGGCTGGGGGGGTTCTATAGGGGTTGGGGGGTTCTATAGGGGCTTGGGGGGGGCTCTATAGGGGCTGAGGGGGCTCTATAGGGGCTGAAGGGGTTCTATAGGGGCGGGGGGGCTCTATAGGGGCTGGGGGGGCCATGCGGACCTGCCTCCCCCCCCCCCCCCGTGGATGATTCACCCTGCGGCAGCGGCGCCCCCTCCCCCCACCCCGAGAGGCGCGTGGAGGGGGGGGGAGGGGCGGTGGTGGCGTCACCTCGGCATCACGTGGGGGGGAGGGGGGGGGTCTCCTACTGCAGCGGCAGGAGCGGACCCCTCCCCCTCCCCCCCGTCCCCTCCCCCCCCCCCCCGTCCTTGGGGGTGACCCTGACACCCCCCACCCCCACCCCCCGCTCCGGCCCCTCCCCCCCTCCCGGACGTCTGGGTCCCGTGGGGTGGGGGAGGGGTCCCCGAGTCATCACCGGGGGGGGGGGGAGGGGAGGGGGAGGGGACATGTCCTGGGGGGAGGGGGAAGGGTCGGGGCGGGGGGGAGGGGCAGTCTCGTGCCAGACGCTTTGTCACGCGCATGGCACCGGGACCCCGCCCCCCTCCCCCACGGGTGGGGGAGGGTCTCCGTGGACTCGCGTGGAGTCGTTGGGGTTGGGGGGGGGGGGGGGGGGGGGGGAAGGGGGCGCCGGGGAGGGGCAGCATCCCCCTCACTGTTGCTATGGCAGCCGTTGCTAAGGACCCAGCATCTCTCGCGCTGTTGCTAGGGCCCCAGCATCCCTGTTGCTATGGCAGCCTTCGCTAGGGGGTGCAGCATCCCCTCCCCGTTGCTATGGAAGCGGTTGCTAGGGACCCAGCATCCTCCCCCCCCCCACTGTTGCTACAGCAGCCGTTGCTAGGCAGCCAGCATCCCCAGCGCTGTTGCTAGGGCAACCGTTGCTAAGCGACCTGCTGTAACCCTCGGGGTGGCCCTGGAGGTGCCCCTCCCCCCCCCCCCCCGCGAGGGGGGTGGGGTCACGGGGGGGGGGGAGGGGGCGGCCGGACACCCCCGCCCCCCTCCGTGCAAAACAGCCCGTTAAGCGTACAACGGGCGTGCAAGGCGCACGTGGCTCTCACACCCGCCCGTGCAACGCCCCCCCACGCGTGCGACGCACCCGGTGTGCAAAGCGCCGTGCAACACCCCCACCCCCCGCCCCGCCCCCCCGGTGCAACGCAGCCTGCCGTGCAACAACCCCGTGCACACACGCACGCACACACACACGCACCCCTCCCCCGTGCAACACACCCTGCTGTGCGACATCCCCCGTGCAACACAGCAGGCTGTGCAACACCCACGCACACCCTGTGCAACGCGTCACGCCGTGCAACACCCCCCCCCCCCCACGCGTGCACCGTACAACACAGCGTGCCGTGCAACACACTCCGTGCACCACCACCACCACCCCCCCCCCCCGCAGACACGCTGTGCAACGTGCCTCGTGCACACCCTGTGCAACAACACACACCCCCACCCCGTGCAACACCCTTGCACGTCCCCCTGTGCACCAGCACGTCGTGCAACGCTCCCGTGCGCGTGCTGTGCAGCGCCTCCGCAGCACCCCCCCCCCCCCGCCGTGCAACGCTCCCACGCGCGGTTCGTGCAACACCCCCCCCCCCCCCGTGCAACTCCCGTGCAACACGACCCCCCCCCCGTGCAACGAGAGCGGGGCGGACCCCTCCGGCGGCCCCGTGGCGCCGCGGCAGCGCTTCCGACCGCGGAGAGGGAGTTCGCGGGTTCGAGACCCGTCCTGGAGAATTCGCCCACTCGCGGCCGTGTAAAACACACGCGGGTGTTGTACGCGTACCTTCCCACCCTGCCTTGCACGCGGCCGGCTGTGATCCTGCACACAGCGGCAGTGCACGAGGATCCGTGCCCCCCCCCCCATTTGCAGACACAACCCCCGTCGCACACCCCCTTTTTTCACTTCCCCCTTGCACTGCCCCCGTGCACCCCCCTATTGCACACCCCCCCATTGCACCCCCCTTTTTTCACCTCCCATTTGCACCCCCCCCTTTGCACCCCCCTTCCCCCCCCGTACCCTCTTGCACTCCCCCTTTGCACCCCCCTTTTTTCGCCCCCCACCCCACTCCCTTCTCATTGCACCCCCTTTGCACCCCCCCATTGCACACCCCCTTTTGCACCGCCTTCGCACCCTCTTTTTGCCCCCCTTGCACCCCCCTTTGCACCCCCACCCCACTCCCCCTACATTTTACCCCCCCTTTGCACCCCCATTGCACCCCCCCTTTTTTTGCCCCCCTTTGCACCCCCACCCCACTCCCCTCTCATTTTACCCCCATTGCACCCCCCCTTTTCACTCCCCCTTTGCACCCCCTCATTGCACCCCCCCCTTTTTTCACTCCCCCATTGCACCCCCTCATTGCACCCCCCCTTTTTTTAACTCCCCCTTTGCACCCCCTTGCCCTCCCCCATTGCACCCCCCCCATTGCACCCCCCCCTTTGCACCCCCATCCCACTCCCCTCTCATTTTACCCCCATTGCACCCCCCTTTTCACTCCCCCATTGCACCCCCCCATTTGCACCCCCACCCCACTCCCCTCTCATTTTACCCCCCCTTTTTCACCCCCCCCCCATTGCACCCCCCATCTCCCCCCACCCCGTGGCCGCGCATGCGCGCAGCCGCCGGGGCCAGGCATGCCGGGCAGCGCGCGCAGCCGGGGCAGGCGGCGCCGTGGCTTAGTTGGTTAAAGCGCCTGTCTAGTAAACAGGAGATCCTGGGTTCGAATCCCAGCGGTGCCTTTTACACCCGGCCGGGGGGGGGGGGGCGCACCCCAATTTTGGGGGGGGGGGCAATTGGGTAGGCGGAGAGGGGGTGAACACCTATTTTTTTTTTTTGAGGGAATGGGGGTTCAAAGGGGGGGGGGTGTGCAAGAGGGAGGGGTGCTGGTGAGCTTTACCAGCCCCCCCCCCAAACCCAGGGACACGCACCCCAATTTTGGGGGGTGGGGGTGGTAATTGGGGGGGGTTGTAGGGGGAGGGAGTGGTGGGGGGTGGGTGGGGATGGAAAGGGAGGCGCAAAGGGGGGGGCGCCCCAATTTTGGGGAGGGCAACTGGGGGGCTGAGGGGAGCAAAGGGGGGGGTTGTATTTTTTTGGGGGGGTGGATGGGAAAGGGGGGGGTGCTGGGTGCAAAGGAGGCTGCACCCCACCAAAAGCCCCCCCCCCCCCCCAATCCTGCTGCCATTGAGACACACCCCCGCCCCCCCCCCCCGGGACACCTGGGTTCCCCCACGGAGCAAAGAGGCTGAATTGGGGGGGGCTGGGGGGGGTTTATTGGGGGGCTGGGGGGGATGCTTGGGCATGAGGGGGGTGGAAAGATTTATTGGGGGGTTGGGGGGGGATTGGAGCGGTTTGAGGTGAGAGAGGGGCTTGGGGGGGGTCGGGGAGGTTGAAGGAGGGTTGTTGGGGGGGGGGGGTCGTGGGAGTGCGGGGGGGGGTGGGGGTGGTGGGTGTCAGACGATGGTGAGGTGGGTGCTGGGTGCCACCCCGCAGGCCTCCTTGTGCTCCTCGAAGAGCTGCTGGAGCCGCTGCACGTAGAGCTGGTGGTACCGGGCCACATCCTGCGGGGAGGGCTGGGGCAGGCGGGGCACCTCCAGGGGGGCACCCACTGGGGAGGGGGGTGTGGGTGGGTGGGTGGGGGGCACCCATCCCCTGCACCCACAGTGCTCCTCTGCACCCCTGCGTGCACCCGCGGTGCTCCCCATGCACCCACTGCACCCCTGGGTGCACCCCCACCCCCCACCCCTGGGTGCACCCACGGTGCTCCCCCTGCACCCACTCACCCCCCCACACACGTTCCCCCCCCCCCCGCACCCACTGTTTCCCTCCCCCTGCACCCCCAAACCCCCCATCCCCCCCAACCCCCTCCACCTCCCCAAGACCCCCATCCCCCCCATGTCCCCCCCAACCCCCTCCTGCACCCCCAAACTCCCCCCTCCCGGCCTCCCCTGCCCCCCCAACCCCCCCCCCATCCCCTTCCATGCCCCCCCCCGCCCCCCCTCCCAAACTCACCCACCACGGTGAGGGGCACGGAGAAGGGCAGGAAGGGGAGCCCCCCCCTCCCCCAGAAGAAGCAGGGGGCGAACCCCAAAAGCGCCTTCACCCCCCGCTGCAGGCGCCGGAGCCAGGAGCCCTCGGGGAGGGGGGGCTGCTGGAACGTGTCCTGCTCCCCAAAAACGTACACGGGAACCAGGGGGGTGCTGTGTCCCCCCCCCCAAGCCGGGTCAGCACCTCACCCCCAAATGTTCTGCTGCACCCCCCAAAAACCCCTGGGCACCCTCCCTGCACCCCAAAAAATCCCCCGCCCCCCCCGTACCCCCTTGCTCCCCATTACCCCCCCAGCTCCCCATGGCACCCCCAGCCCCACTGCCCCCCAAGTTCCCCATTACCCCCCCCATCCATTGCCCCCCCCAGCCCCACCTCCCCATGGCCCCACCCCACCCATAGCCCCGCCCCCAGCCCTACCTCCCCCATTACCCACCCAGCCAGAACCCCTGCCCCATAGCCCTGCCCCATAGCCCTGCCCCTTAGCCCCTTAGCCCCCCCATAGCCCCATAGCCCTGCCCCATAGCCCTGTAGCCCCATAGCCCCATAGCCCCGCCCCATAGCCCCGCCCCATAGCCCCTTAGCCCTGCCCCATAGCCCTGTAGCCCCATAGCCCCTTAGCCCTGCCCCATAGCCCTGTAGCCCCATAGCCCCTTAGCCCTGCCCTGTAGCCCCATAGCCCCAACCCATAGCCCTGTAGCCCCACCCCATAGCGCCATAGCCCCACCCCATAGCCCCATAGCCCCGCCCCATAACCCCATAGCCCTGCCCCATAGCCCCATAGCCCTGCCCTGTAGCCCCGCCCCATAGCCCCACCCAATAGCCTTGTAGCCCCACCCCATAGCCCCCGTAGCCCCGCCTCATAGCCCCACCCCATAGCTCCACCCCATAGCCCCTTAGCCCCACCCCATATCCCTGTAGCCCCGCCCCATAGCCTTGTAGCCCCACCCCATAGCCCCATAACCCCGCCCCATAGCCCCGTAGCCCCGCCCCCATAGCCCCACCTCCACCCATAGCCCCGCCCCCAGCCCCACCTCCCCATTACCCACCCAGCCAGAGCCCCGCCCCTCGCCCCGCCCCTCGCCCTTAGCCCCGCCCCTCGCCCTTAGCCCCGCCCCATAGCCCCGCCCCATAGCCCCGCCCCTCGCCCTTAGCCCCGCCCCATAGCCCCGCCCCTCGCCCTTAGCCCCGCCCCATAGCCCCGCCCCTCGCCCTTAGCCCCGCCTCTCGCCCTTAGCCCCGCCCCATAGCCCCGTCCCTCGCCCTTAGCCCCGCCCCCCGCCCTTAGCCCCGCCCCACAGCCCCTTAGCCCCGCCCCATAGCCCCTTAGCCCCGCCCCTCGCCCTTAGCCCCGCCCCCCGCCCACCCGTGGCGCAGCGCCAGCCGCACGAAGCCCCTCCGGTGGCGCAGGGTGACGCGGTGACACCCCGGGGTCCCCTCCAGAGCCTCGGCCGCGCCCCCCACCATGATCACCAGGGCCTGATCCTGCCGCCCCAGCACCCGCTCCAGGCAGCGCTGGCTCACCGGGCACAGCCCTGGGGGGGGGGGTGGGGGTGTCATGGGAGGGGGGGGGCTGCACCCCAAAATGACGCACCCGCACCCCCACGTACCCCAAAAACGGCTCCTGCGCCCCCCCAAACCCCCCCGTACCCCAAAAAGCCCCACCCCGCACCCTGCAGAGCCCCATCGCGCCCCCCCAAAACACCCCATTGTACCCCCAAAATTCCCCCAAAACTCCCAGTGCCCCCCAATGTCCCTTATAGCCCCCCCAAACCCCCTATAGCCCCCCAAAACCCCCTATAGCCCCCCAAACCCCCTATAGCCCCCCAAACACCCCAGTGCCCCCCAATGCCCCCCATAGCCCCCCAAAACCCTCCTTAGCACCCCAAACTCCCCCTCCAGCGCCTCCCAATGCCCCCCAAAAGCCCCCAAAACCTTTCATAGCCCCCCAAAAATCCCCCTTAGCACCCCCAAATAGCACCCCCAGCACCCCAATGCCCCCGCAAACCCTTCATAGCCCCCCAAAACCCCCAAATAGCACCCCCAGCACCCCAATGCCCCCCAAAACCTTTCATAGCCCCCCAAAATCCCCCTTAGCACCCCCAAATAGCACCCCCCAGCACCCCAATGCCCCCCATAGCCCCCCAAAACCCTTCATAGCCCCCCAAAACCCCCCCAAATAGCACCCCCAGCACCCCAATGCCCCCCATAGCCCCCCCAAAACCCTCCTTAGCACCCCAAACTCCCCCTCCAGCGCCTCCCAATGCCCCCCCAAAAGCCCCCAAACCCTTTCATAACCCCCCAAAAATCCCCCTTAGCACCCCCAAATAGCACCCCCCAGCACCCCAATGCCCCCCAGGCCCCCCCCAGCCCCCCCAAACCCCCTCACCAGCAGCCAGGGCGTACTCCCGGTAGATGGGGAGGTGGAAGAGGCCGGCCAGGGCGGCCAGGGTGGGGCGCAGCCCGGGGCAGGGCCCCCCCATCTCCCCACCTCCAGGTTTGGGGGTCCCCCCGGCTCCCCGCCCCCCCGTGACGAACGCCCCGAAGACCCCGATGCAGGCGATGCCGTGGGGGTGGGCGGCCAGGAGGTAACTGCGGCCGGGGGGCAGGGGGGCCGAGCGGATAACCTGGGGGGGGGGGACGTGGGGTGACATGGGGGGGACATGGGGACATGGGGGGGGACATGGGGGGGTCAACGGGACATGGGGGGCAAGGGGGGACACGGGGACATTGGGGGGACTTGGGGGGACATGGGGGGGTCAACGGGACATGGGGGGGCAAGGGGGGACACGGGGACATTGGGGGGACTTGGGGGGACATGGGGGGGTCAACGGGACATGGGGGGGCAAGGGGGGACATTGGGGGGACATTGGGGGGACTTGGGGGACATTGGGGGGACATGGGGGTGTAGGGGACAAGGGAGGGGTTGGCGACATGGGGGGACATGGGGAGAAGGGGGGATATGGGGGGGCAGGGGGACATGGGGGTCAACGGGACATGGGGGGGCAAGGGGGGACACGGGGACATTGGGGGGACTTGGGGGACATTGGGGGGACATTGGGGGGACACGGGGGGTGTAGGGGACAAGGGAGGGGTTGGTGACATGGGGACACGGTGGGACACGGGGGGACGGGGGGACAGAGGGGGACACGGGGGGACACGGGGGACACGGGGGGGACAGAGGGGGACACGGGGGGGACATGGGGGGACATGGGGGGACACAGGGGGGGACGGGGGGGACCAAGTGTGACACAGGGACATGGGGACGTGTCCCCCCCCCCCGTACCTTGATGGGGAAATAGTCACAAAAATGGTCCCAAATCTTCCAGTTTCGGACCCAATCGCAGTGACGGGGACCTTGGGGACACCGGGGGACACGGGGTGACGTTGGGGGGGGGGACACATGGGGTCCCTGTCCTTGGGGTCCTCTGTCCTGGATGTCCCCAGGGCTGCCCACGGCCCCGTGTCCCCATCACCCGTGTCCCCCCCGCCGTGTCCCCCCCCCCGTCCCCCCCCTCTTGAATCCCCACGATGTCCCCGTGTCCCCCCACGTCCCCGTCCCCCCCCTCATGTCCCCCCCTCCCTCTCTCAGGTCCTCCCGTGTCCCCCCTCACTCGAGTCTCCCCGTGTCCCCCCGTGTCCATATCCCACCCCTTTCGTGCCCCCCCGTGTCCGTGTCCCCCCTCTCTCGTGTCCCCCCGTGTCCGTGTCCGTGTCCCACCTCTCTCGGGTCCCCCCCATGCCCTCCCGTGTCCGTGTCCCTCCCCCCCCCCCCCGGCCCCCCCGTGTCCATGTCCGTGTCCGTGTCCCACCTCTCTCGGGTCCCCCCCCCCTCTCGGCCCCCCCGTGCCCCCTCGTGTCCGTGTCCGTGTCCCCTCTCCCTCGTGTCCCCCCGTGCCCGTCCGTGTCCGTGTCCCACCTCTCTCGGGTCCCCCCCCGGCCCCCCCCGTGCCCCCTCGTGTCCGTGTCCGTGTCCCCTCTCCCTCGTGTCCCCCCGTGCCCCCCGTGTCCGTGTCCGTGTCCCACCTCTCTCGGGTCCCCCCCCGTGTCCGTGTCCCCTCTCCTTCGTGTCCCCCCGTGTCCCCCCGTCTCCGTGTCCCACCTCTCTCGTGTCCCCCCCCGTGTCCGTGTCCCCTCTCCTTCGTGTCCCCCCGTGTCCCCCCGTCTCCGTGTCCCACCTCTCTCGTGTCCCCCCCGTGTCCGTGTCCCCTCTCCTTCGTGTCCCCCCGTGTCCCCCCGTGTCCGTGTCCCACCTCTCTCGTGTGTCCCCCCCGTGTCCGTGTCCCCTCTCCTTCGTGTCCCCCCGTGTCCCCCCGTGTCCCACCTCTCTCGTGTGTCCCCCCCGTGTCCGTGTCCCCTCTCCTTCGTGTCCCCCCGTGTCCCCCCGTGTCCCACCTCTCTCGTGTGTCCCCCCCGTGTCCGTTTCCCCTCTCCTTCGTGTCCCCCCGTGTCCCCCCGTGTCCGTGTCCCACCTCTCTCGGGGCCGTGCCAGTCCCACAGCCACCACCCCCCGTAGATGACGGGCAGGAGCCAGAGCCGGGTCCGCAGCAGCAGCAGCAGCAAAACCACGGACCCGGGGCCTGGGGGGGGGGGGGGGAAACACGGGGGGGGGGGGGGGGAATTGGGGGGGGGGCACCCAGACAGACACGCCAGCCCCCCCCCCCCCCCAAAAACCCCATTACCCGGGGGGGCACCTAAACCCACCCGGGTGGGGGGCACCCACACCCACCGGGGGGGGGCACCCAGCCTCTAAGGAGGCTTCTACCCCCCCCCCCCCCCCAAGGGGCATAAACCCACCCGGGGGGGCACCCACACCCACTCGGGGGGGCACCCACACCCACCCGGGGGGGGGCACCCAGCCTCTAAGGCGGCTTCTACCCCCCCCCCCCCCCAGGGGATACCCCCCCCGGGGTGTAACTGCCCCCCCCCCCAAATGCATAAACCCACCCTATGGGTACAATTACCCCCCACGGGGATTTCCCCCCCCACACCCCCGCGTGTAACACCCACACACACACACATGTGTAACACCCCCCCCCGCGTGTAACACCCCCCCCTTCCCGTGTGTGTAACAGCCCCCTCCGTGTGTAACACCCCCCCCACGTGTGTAACACCCCCCCCACGTGTGTAACAGCCCCCCCCGTGTCTAACACACCCCCACGTGTATAACAGCCCCCCCCACGTGTGTAACACCCCCCCACGTGTGTAACAGCCCCCCCGTGTCTAACACACCCCCACGTGTATAACAGCCCCCCCACGTGTGTAACACCCCTCCCGTGTGTGTGTAACACCCCTCCCGTGTGTGTGTAACAGCCCCCCCCCCGTGTGTAACACCCTCCCACGCGTGTACCACCCCCCACGCGTGTACCCCCCCCCCCGGTGTGCCCCCCCTCACCGAGGAAGAGGAAGGTGAGCATCCACTGCAGCACGCACAGCGCCTGCACCCAGCGCCGCAGGGCTCCCCCCATCCCTGCGTGGGGGGGGGGACACGGGGGGGGCTGTGACACATCATCACCCCCCCCCAACACAACTTTGGGGGACCCCCCCCCCCCCCCAGCACCCCACGTACCTCCCGTGGGTGCCACGTCCCGGCGCTCCCCGCACTTTGCCCTTGGGGCGGGAGGAGCCCGAGGAGGAACGGGGCGGGGGGGGGGAAGAGGGAGGAAGAAAAGGGGGGGACCCCCCCCCCCAGCACCCCAAAACCTTCACGGGGCCCCCCCCAGCACCCAGCTGGGTGACACCCCCCCCCCCAGGCACCCCAAACTCCCGCAAATTCTCCCCAAATCCAGACACCAAAGTGCCCCCCCCGAACTTTGTGACCCCCCCAGCACCCCAAACACCCCCCCCAGCACCCCAAATCCCAACTTGGGGACCCCCCCGCACCCCAAAATGCCCCCCCCTGCACCCCAAATCCTCCCTGGGGATCCCCAAATCCCCCCTGTGCCCCTCTCAGGGCCCCAGTTATCCCCTTGGGGACCCCCCCCAGCACCCCAAATCCCCCCCAGCACCCCAAAACCCGGACCCCAAGCTGCCCCCCAAAACCTTGACTCCCCCTCAGTACCCCCAAATCCCCCCAGCCCCCCAAATTCTGCCCCCCCAGGACCCAACCCCCCCCAGCACCCCAAAACCCAGCCCCCAAAGAGCCCCCAAACCCTTCTGATCCCCAGCCCCCCAAATTCTGTCCCCAAAATTCCCCCCAGCCCCCCAAAACCCCTCAGCCCCCCAAACCCCAGCCCCCCCAAAAGTGCCCCCCCAAACCCTTACGACCCCCCCCCAGCCCCCCCAAAAACCCCTCCAGCCCCCCAAAAACCCGGCCACTCCTCCAAGCGAGCCAATTTATTGAAGGGCTGGGGGGGGATACAGAGCATCTGGGAGGGCTCCCCAAGAATTTGGGGGCTCCCCAAGGATTTGGGGGTACCCCATGGGATTTGGGGGTGTCCCCCCCCTCAGACAAAGGTGAGGTGCCGTTCGGGGGGGACCCCGTACCCCGATTTATGCTCCTCGAAGAGGGCGATGAGTCTCTCCAGGTAGAGGCGGTGCCAGTGCTCCACCGTCTGGGGCGAAGGATTTGGGGTACGGGGGAGCACCAGGGGGGACCCCACTGTTGGGGGGGGCAAAAGGGGGGGCCCAGGCATCCGGGTGCCCCCCCCCAAAAAATTAAGGGGGGTCCCCAAAAACCCAGGGGGTGGTATAACCCCCCCCCCAAAACCCCACGGGATCAATTTGGGGTGCCACCCCCTTTCCTTAGGGCAAATTTGGGGTGCCACCCCCCCTCCTTAGCCCAAATTTGGGGTGCCCCCCCCGGAATAAATTCGGGGTGCCCCTAGGGGAACCCACACATCCAGCCCCCCCCCCCCCAAATCATCCTCCCCCCCCCCATATATTGAGACCTTTGGGGGTCCCCCCCATCCCAATCACACCCCATGAACCCCCCAAAACCCCACAGGACAAATTTGGGGCACCACCACCCCCCCCTCCTTAGCCCAAACTTGGGGTGCCCCCCCCCGGGTTAAATTCGGGGTGCCCCCAGGTGAACCCACATAGATCAAGACCTTCGGGTGTGTCGTTCCCCCCCCCAGTTGCACCCCACGAGCCCCCCCCCAAAAAAAACCCCACGGGCTCAATTTGGGGCACCACCCCCTTTCCTTAGGGCAAATTTGGGGTGCCACCCCCCCCACCCCCCCGGGATAAATTTGGGGTACCCCCCCCCCCCCGCGGACTCACCCACGGTGTGGATGGCTCTGCGGAAGGGCAGCAGCCCGAAGCTGTACTGGAAAACCCCCCGAGCGTGAAAGAGGGGTACGGTCACCCCAAAAACGCGCTGGAAGCGGAGCTGGAGGCGCCGGAGTCGCGAGCCGGGGGGGTTGGGGACCTGCCGGAACAGCTCGTTCTCCCCGAAAGAGAAAACGGGGACCAGGGGGGCCCTGGGGGGGGACCCCAAAATTATACACACCCCCCCACACGCACCCACGCCCCCCACCGCACCCCCAAATTCCCCCCCCCCCCCCCCCCCCCGGGCAGGACCCAGGGGAGCAGCGTAAAACAGCCCGAAGCCCACTGGGACAGACACGCACCCCCCCCCCCGGTACCCCAAATCTCAACTTGGGGACCCCCCAGCACCCCAACACCCCCCCCCAGCACCCCAAATGCCCCTCCAGCACCCCAAAATCCCCATTGGGATCCCCCCCAGCACCCCAAAACCCCCTCCAGCACCCCAAAACCCCCCTTGGGGACCCCCCTAGTACCCCAAACCTCCCAGCACCCCAAAACCCCCTCCAGCACCCCAAAATCCCCATTGGGGACCCCCCCAGCACCCCAAATCCCCCCTCCAGCACCCCAACTCCCCTTCCATCACCCTAATTTCCCCCTTGGGGACCCCCCCCAGCACCCCAAAACCCCCTCCAGCACCCCAAAATCCCCATTGGGGACCCCCCTACTACCCCAACCCCCCCCGCACCCCAAAACCCCTTCCAGCACCCCAAAATCCCCATTGGGGAACCTCCCCAGCACCCCAAATCCCCCCCAGCACCCCAAAACACCTTCCATCACCCTAATTTCCCCCTTGGGGACCCCCCCCAGCACCCCAAAACCCCCTCCAGCACCCCAAAACCCCCATTGGGGACCCCCCCCAGCACCCCAAATCCCACCCAGCACCCCAACTCCCCTTCCATCACCCCAAAATCCCCATTGGGGATCCCCCAGCACCCCAAACCCCCCCTCCAGCACCCCAAAACCCCTTCCATCACCCTAATTTCCCCCTTGGGGACCCCCCCCAGCACCCCAAAACCCCCTCCAGCACCCCAAAATCCCCATTGGGGGCCCCCCTAGTACCCCAAACCCCCCAGCACCCCAAAATCCCCATTGGGGGCCCCCCTAGTACCCCAAACCCCCCAGCACCCCAATTTCCCCCTTGGGGACCCCCCCAGCACCCCAAAACCTCCTCCAGCACCCCAAAACCCCCATTGGGGAACCTCCCCAGCACCCCAAAACCCCCTCCAGCACCCCAAAACCCCCATTGGGGACCCCCCAGCACCCCAAATCCCCCCCAGAACCCCAACTCCCCTTCCATCACCCCAATTTCCCCCTTGGGGACCCCCCCCCAGCACCCCAAATCCCCCTCCAGCACCCCAAAATCCCCATTGGGGACCCCCCCAGCACCCCAAAACCCCAATTTCCCCCTTGGGGACCCTCCCAGCACCCCAAAATCCCCCCCCCCCAGCACCCCAAAACCCCAATTTCCCCCTTGGGGACCCTCCCAGCACCCCAAAATCCCCCCCCCAGCACCCCAAAACCCCAATTTCCCCCTTGGGGACCCCCCCCAGCACCCCAAAACCCCAATTTCCCCCTTGGGGACCCCCCCCAGCACCCCAAAACCCCCCCCACCCGTGCTCCAGGGCGATGCGGACGAAGCCCTTGCGCCCCAGCAGCTGGAGGGTCAGCGCCCCGGGGTGGGCGTCCAAAGATTCGGGGGGCCCCCCCAAGGCGATGACGGCCACCTGCCCCCCACTTTCCTGGCTCAGCAGATACTCCAGGCTGGACTTCTCCGACGACACCAGCCCTAAAAACGGGGGGACCCCCCCGCACCCCAAAATTAGGGGGCTGGGGGATCAGGTATTTGGGAGCGCACCCCAAAATTTAGGGTGCTGGGGGGGGGTTGGTATTTGGTGGGTGCAGCCCAAAATTAGGAGGTTGGGGGTGTTGGTATTTAGGGGTGAAGCCCAAATTTAGGGTGCTGGGGGACTCTGGGTATTTGGGGGTGCACCCCAAAAAATTAGGGTCCTAGGAGAAGCCTGGTATTTGGGGGTGTACCCCAAAATTTAGGGTGCTGGGAGAACCCTGGTATCCAAGTGGGTGTACCCCAAATTTAGGGTGCTGGAGGAACCCTGGTATCCCAGTGGGTGCCCCCCAAAATTTAGGGTGCTGGAGGAACCCAGGTATTCAGGGGGTGCCCCCCAAAATTTAGGGTGCTGGGAGAACTCTGGTATCCAAGTGGGTGCACCCCAAAATTTAGGGTGCTGGGAGAACCCAGGTATTTGGGGGGTGCCCCCCAAAATTTAGGGCACTGGGAGAACCCTGGTATCCAAGTGGGTGCACCCCAAAATTTAGGGTGCTGGAGGAACCCAGGCATTCGGGGGGTGCCCCCCAAAATTTAGGGTGCTGGGGGAACCCTGGTATCCAAGTGGGTGCACCCCAAAATTTAGGGTGCTGGGAGAACCCAGGTATTTGGGGGGTGCCCCCCAAAATTTAGGGCACTGGGAGAACCCTGGTATCCCAGTGGGTGTACCCCAAAATTTAGGGTGCTGGGAGAGCCCTGGTATCCAAGTGGGTGCCCCCCAAAATTTCAGGTGCTGGGGGAACCCTGGTATCCCAGTGGGTGCCCCCCAAAATTTAGGGTGCTGGGAGAACCCAGGTATTTGGGGGGTGCCCCCCAAAATTTAGGGCACTGGGAGAACCCTGGTATCCAAGTGGGTGCACCCCAAAATTTCAGGTGCTGGAGGAACCCAGGCATTCGGGGGGTGCCCCCCAAAATTTAGGGTGCTGGGGGAACCCTGGTATCCAAGTGGGTGCACCCCAAAATTTCAGGTGCTGGAGGAACCCAGGCATTCGGGGCATGCACCCCAAAATTTAGGGTGCTGGGGGAACCCTGGTATCACAGTGGGTGTACCCCAAAATTTCAGGTACTGGGAGAACCCTGGTATCCAAGTGGGTGCCCCCCAAAATTTAGGGTGCTGGGGGAACCCTGGTATCCAAGTGGGTGCCCCCCAAAATTTCAGGTGCTGGGGGAACCCTGGTATCCCAGGGGGTGCCCCCCAAAATTTAGGGTGCTGGGGGAACCCTGGTATCCAAGTGGGTGCACCCCAAATTTAGGGTGCTGGAGGAACCCAGGTATTCAGGGGGTGCCCACCAAAATTTAGGGTGCTGGGAGAACCCTGGTATCCAAGTGGGTGTACCCCAAAATTTCAGGTACTGGGACAACCCAGGAATTCGGGGGGTGCCCCCCAAAATTTAGGGCGCTGGGAGAACTCTGGTATCCCAGTGGGTGCCCCCCAAAATTTAGGGTGCTGGGAGAGCCCTGGTATCCAAGTGGGTGCCCCCCAAAATTTCAGGTGCTGGGGGAACCCTGGTATCCAAGTGGGTGCCCCCCAAAATTTCAGGTACTGGGACAACCCAGGCATTCGGGGCATGCACCCCAATATTTCAGGTGCTGGGGGACCCTGCGAGCTCATCACCCCAATTTTTTTTTTTTTGGGGTGCTCCCCCCCCCACTCCCGCCCCCCCAAAACTTACCTCCGGCCATCATGTACTCGCGGAAGAGGGGCAGGCGGAACCAGCAGGGCAGGGTGAGCAAGTGGGGGTGCAGCCCGGGGAAGAGCACCCCAAAACCCGTCGCCTCGGTGCAGAAGTTGGCGAAGGCGCCGGCGGCCAGGACGCCGTGGGGGTGGAACCCGAAAACGTAATTGCGGCGGGGGTCCAGCTCCTGCGTCCGCACCAGCTGAGTTTTGGGGTACACCGGGGGAAGGAACCCCAAAAAGTTTTATTATTAAGCGAACCCCAAAATATCCCCGGGGTACATAAGGCGGGGGGGGGGGGCATGAGGCAAAGGGTGAAGGGTTTTCAAGGGGAGGGTGTGGGGAATCCCAAAAATCTCTCAGGGACCCCCCAAAACCCTCCGGGGACCCCCAAAATTTTCATGGGATCTCAAAACCCTCCTGGGACCCCCCAAAACCCTCCGGACACCCCCAAAATTTTCATGGGATCTCAAAAGTCTCCTGACACCCCTAAAATTCTCATCGGACATCTCCCCAAATCCCTCCTGGGACCCCAAAACCTTCGTGGGACCCCACCAAACTTTCCTGGGACCCCCAAAATTCTCATGGGACCTCAAAACCCTCCTGGGACACCCCCCCAAATCCCTCCTGGGACCCCAAAACCCTCCTGACACCCCCGAAATTCTCCTGGGACCCCAAAATCCCTCCTGGGACCACCAACGCCCCCCCCCAGCCCCCCCCAAATCCTCTTGATGCCCCCAAAATTCTCTAGGACCCCCAAAACCCCTCAGGAACCCCCAAAACCCCCTCAAGGACCCTATCCGGTACCCCCAAAACCACCTCAGGGACCCCCAAAAGCCCCTCACATCCCCCCAAAACCCCTCAGAGACCCCCCAAACTCCCTCAAAACCCCCTCACATCCCCCCCAAACCCCCTCAGGGACCCTCCCACCCCCCTAAAACCTCCTCCCATGCCCCCCAAACCCCTCAGCCCCCCCAAACCCCTCAGGGACCCTGTCAGGCACCCCCAACCCCCTCGGGACCCCCAAACCCCCTCAGGGACCCCCCAGAACCCCCAAAACCCCTTCAGGAACCCCCCCAAACCCCCTCAGGGACCCTATCAGGCACCCCCAACCCCCTTGGGACCCCCCAAACCCCTCAGGGACCCCCCAAAACCCCTCAAGGACCCCCCAAAATGCCCCAAACCCCTCAAGGACCCCCAAAACCCCCTCAAGAACCCCTAAAATCCCCCCCAGGGACCCCCCAAACCCCTCAGGGACCCCCCAAAACCCCTCAGGGACCCCCCAAAATGCCCCAAACCCCTCAAGGACCCCCCAAACCCCCTCAAGAACCCCTAAAATCCCCCCCAGGGACCCCCCAAACCCCTCAGGGACCCTATCAGGCACCCCCAACCCCCTTGGGACCTCCCAAACCCCTCAGGGACCCTCCAAAACCCCTCAGAGACCCCCAAAACCCCCTCAGGGACCCCCCAAACCCCCTCAGGGACCCCCCAGAACCCTTTAGGGACCCCCCAAAATGCCCCAAACCCCTCAAGGACCCCCCAAACCCCCTTAAGAACCCCTAAAATCCCCCCCAGGGACCCCCCAAACCCCTCAGGGACCCCCCAAAACCCCTTAGGGACCCCCCAAAATGCCCCAAACCCCTCAAGGACCCCCAAAACCCCCTCAAGAACCCCTAAAATCCCCCTCAGGGACCCCCCAAACCCCTCAGGGACCCTCCAAAACCCCTCAGAGACCCCCAAAACCCCCTCAGGGACCCCCCAAACCCCTCAGGGACCCCCCAAAACTCCCCAAACCCCTCAGAGACCCCCCAAAATGCCCCAAACCCCTCAAGGACCCCCAAAACCCCTTCAAGAACCCCTAAAATCCCCCTCAGGGACCCCCCAAACCCCTCAGGGACCCCCCCAAAATGCCCCAAACCCCTCAAGGACCCCCCCAACCCCCCCTAAAATCCTCCTCAGGGACCCCCAAACCCCCTCAGGGACACCCCCACCCCCCCCCACCCCCCCTTTTATCCCCCCCCCAAACTTCCCCCCCCCCCGGCTCACCGAGATGGGAAAATAATCCCGGAAGTAAGTCCAGAGCGTCCACCCGCGTACCCAGGCGGAAGGGCGCCCCCCGCGGCGGGGGGTGTCACGGTCCGCCCACAGCCAGAGCCCGTAGAGCAGCGCCGGTAGCCACAGCGAGCCGCGCAGGGCCAGGGCGAACAACAACGCGCACAGCTCGCCTAAGGAACACGGGTGTCCCGCGTGGGGGGGCGGCGTGGGGACCCCCCACTTAGGGCTACCAATCCCCGCTGGTATCCCCTGTCCCGGGGTTTCCGTTTTTTTGCAGGACCCCAAAAAGTGTCGTGTCCCCCCCCCCCGCCCCCCTCCAACCCGCCCTGGGGGGTGGCATTGGGGACCCAGGGGGCTGGGAAGGGGGGGATCAGGGGTGTTCCCCCCCCCCAGCACCCCAAAACCTTCTCAGGGCCCCCCCCCCCAGCACCCAGCTGGGTGACCCCCCCACCCCAAAACCCCGCTCTGACTCCCCCCTCCCAGCACCCCAAAACCCCACAAATTCTCCCCAAATCCAGACACCAAAGTGCCCCCCAGAACTTTGTGACCCCCCCAGCACCCCAATACCCCCCTCCAGCACCCCATTACACCCCTCAGCACCCCAAATTCTGCCCCCAGCACCCCAAACCCCCCCCCGGGGGGGGGGGGGATGTAGCACAGGGGCAGTGTTGCCCTAAGGGACCCCGGCAGGACGGGGGGGCCAGAAGGGGTTTGGGGGACACAGGGGGGATTTGGGGGATCCCCCCGGCTCAACACCCCCCAGACACCCCAAAACCCCCTCCTGGGGGGGGTGAAGGGAGGCTGCAGGGGCAGCGCTGCCCTGAGGGGGGGACAGGGGGACAGGGGGGGATTTGGGGGACACAGGGGCGGACAAGGGGACACAAGGGAGATTTGGGGGTTCCCCGGGTCAACATCCCCCCAGCCACCCCAAAACCCCCCCAGCACCCCAAAACTCCCCCCGGGGGGGGGGATGTACCACAGGCGCAGCATTGCCCTGAGGATCCCCAGTGTCCAAGCAAAAGGGGGGACGGGGGAGATTTGGGGGACAGAGGGGGGATTTGGGGGACCCCCCCCGGCTCAACATCCCCTAGACACCCCATTACCCCCCCCAGCACCCCAAAATCCTCCCTGGGGGTGGGGGGGTGGCGGAGGGAGGCTGCAGGGGCAGCGCTGCCCTGAGGGACCCCAGTGACCGGGCAAAAGGGGGGTGGGGGGGGGACAGAGGGGATTTAGGGGACACGGAGGGGATTTTGGGGACCCCCCCCCCGATCCCTGGGGGCCCCCCCAGTTGCTCACCGAGGGCCAGGAAGGAGCAGACCCACTGCAGCACCGCTGCGGTCTGGAGCCGGCGGTGAAGGGGCAGCCGGAGCGGGGCGAAGCGGAGGGGCATGGCGGGGGGGGGGGTACCCCGAGTCTGGGGGGGGCCCCTGGAACTGGGGGGAGGGGGCTGGAACTGGGGGGGAGTCCCTGGAATTGGGGAGGGGGGGTACCCGGAGTCTGGGGGGGCCCTGGAACTGGGGGGAGGGGGCTGGAAGTGGGGGGGAGTCCCTGGAACTGGAGGGGGGGTACCCCGAGTCTGGGGGGGCCCTGGAACTGGGGGGAGGGGGCTGGAAGTGGGGGGGAGTCCCTGGAATTGGGGAGGGGGTACCCCGAGTCTGGGGGGTCCCTGGAACTGGGGGGATCTCTGGAACTGGGGGGGGGGGGGCTGGAACTGGGGAGGGGTCCCTGGAACTGGGGGCAGTCCCTGGAATTGGGGAGGGGGTACCCCGAGTCTGGGGGGGGTCCCTGGAACTGGGGAGGGGGTACCCCGAGTCTGGGGGGGGGTCCCTGGAACTGGGGGGGTCCCTGGAACTGGAGGGGGGGTACCCGGAGTCTGGGGGGTCCCTGGAATTGAGGAGGGGTCCCTGGAATTGGGGAGGGGGTACCCCGAGTCTGGGGGGGGGCCCTGGAACTGGGGGGGAGTCCCTGGAATTGGGGAGGGGATACCCCGAGTCTGGGGGGGTCCCTGGAACTGGGGGGGTCCCTGGAATTGGGGAGGGGGTACCCCGAGTCTGGGGGGGGTCCTGGAACTGGGGGGATCCCTGGAACTGGGGGGGGGGGGGCTGGAACTGGGGAGGGGTCCCTGGAACTGGGGGCAGTCCCTGGAATTGGGGAGGGGATACCCCGAGTCTGGGGGGGTCCCTGGAACTGGGGGGGGTCCCTGGAATTGGGGAGGGGGTACCCCGAGTCTGGGGGGGTCCCTGGAACTGGGGGGTCCCTGGAGCTTGGGGGGGTCCCTGGGAGCTGGAGGAAAGGGGGGGGTGGGGAACTGGGAGCTGCTGGTTTTAATGGGGCCGGGCCCGCCCCCGCCCCCTGCCCTCCCCTGGGGGTGCGGAGCGTTGAGCAACTGGGGGGGGGGGGTTGGTGCAAATGGGTGTGCAAAGTTTAGGGCTTGTGCAACGCCTGGAGCTGGTGCAAAGGGCCGTGCGATGGTGGGGCTGGGGCAAAGGCGCGTGCAAGGTTTGGGGGCTGGGGCAAACGCGTGTGCAAGGTTTGGGGCACGTGCAAAGGCACGTGCAAAGTTTGGGGGCCCAGGAAAACGTCTGTGCAAAGTTTGGCGCTTGTGCAAAGTTTGGGGGCCCAGGAAAACGTCTGTGCACGGTTTGGGGCTCGTGCAAATGCACGTGCAAAGTTTGGGCGCCCAGGAAAATGTCTGTGCACGGTTTGGGGCTCGTGGAAATGCACGTGCAAAGTTTGGGGGCCCAGGAAAATGTCTGTGCAAGGTTTGGGGCTCATGGAAATGCACGTGCAAAGTTTGGGGCTTGTGCAAATCTACGTACAACATTTTGGGGCTCGTGTAAAGTCATGCGCAGTGCTGGGGCTTGTGCAAAAGATCGTGCAACGTCTGCAGCTTGTGCAAAGGCACGCGCAACATTTGAGGCTTGTGCAAACACGTGCAACTCTGAGGCACGTGCAAACCTCTCTGCAAAGTCTGGTGGTTGTGCAAATGCACGTGCAATGTTTCTGGCTCGTGCAAACGCACGCGCGACGCCGGGCCTCGTGCAAATGCCCGTGCAACGCTTGGGGCTGGTGCAAAGTTTGCACCTCGCGCAAACGCACGTGCAAGGCTGGGGCTTGCGCGAACGCCGAGGGTCGTGCAAAGGCACGTGCAACGCTTGGGGCTGGTGCAAACCCCCGTGCAAGCTCTGGGACTTGTGCAAGCCCCTTCCGTGCGTGTGCGAGAGCCCCGGGGCCGCGTCGTACTGGGAGGAACTGGGAAGAACTGGGAGGAACTGGGAGTTTATTGTTCTGTACAGCACGCGGGCGGGCGTATTTACAGCTGTCACCGTCCCCGGGGGTGGCCCTGGGACCCTTGGGGACATCGGGGACCCCCAGGTCACCCCCACCCCCCCCCCCCCAGCGAGGGGTCCCAGGACATGGGGGGGGGACACACAACACGTGGGGACACTGGGGGACCCCCCCAGGTCACCCCTTGTCCCCATCGAGGGGTCCCAGGATGCTGGGGGGGGACAGAGGGACCCCCAGGTCACAGAAGGACACTGGAGGGGGGAAATGGGGACACTGGGGGACACTTGGGGACCCCCCAGGTCACCCCATCCCCATTGAGGGACGCCCGGGGTGGGGGGGGACATGGGGACACCAGGGGACCCCCCGCCCCATGTCCCATCGAGGGGTCCCAGGACATTGGGGGGGACAGGGGGACCCCCAGGTCACCGAAGGACACTGGGGGGGGACATGGGGACACCGAGGGACCCCCCAAGCCACCCCCTGTCCCCATCAAGGGGTCTCAGGACACTGGGGGGGGGACACGGAGACACCGGGGGACCCCCATGTCACCCTCTGTGTCCCCATAGAGGGGTCCCAGGGACACGTGGGGACCCCCGGGTGACACGGGGACACTGCGGGACCCCCAGGCCACCCCCCCCCGTCCCCAGTGTCGGGGTCCCAGCGGGGTCACTGGGCAGACTGGGGGGACTGGGCCACCGCCCCGGGGGTCCCGTTAGCTTTCCCGAAGGAGGGGGGGGGCGGTTGGGGACTGTCCCCAGGCTCCGATTTGGGGGTGACAGCGGAGGGAACAACGGGGGAGGCGGTGGCAGAGGGGGACAGTTGGGGACCCGGAGCGGCGGCACCCGTGGGGGTCCCGGCCCCCCCCTTGGCGTCACCGGTGGGGGGTAGGGACACCACGATGTACTTCTGGACGCTGCCGGTGACGGTGGCACTGGGGACCGTGGGCGCCGCCGACACCAGTTTGACCACGGGCTGGACGCTGGGGACGGTGGTGGTGACGGGGGAGGTGGCCGTGGGCGCGGGGCTCGTGCTGAAGGTGATCACCTGGGGGGGGGTACGGGGACAGCGTGGGCACGGGGACTGGGGGGGGCACGGGGACGGCATGGGGACGGGGACGGGGGGGGCACGGAGACTGGGGGGGGGCACAGGGACAGCGTGAGGGGCACAGGGACAGAGAGGGGCACGGGGCCTGGGGGGCACAGGGACAGCGTGAGGGGCACGGGGACTGGGGGGGGGCACGGGGACCGAGAGGGGGGCACGGGGACAGTGTGGGGACTGGGGGGGGGGCATGGGGACAGCGTGAGGGGCACGGGGACTGGGGGGGGGCACGTGGACTGGGGGGGGGCACGGGGATGGGGCATGGGGACTGGGGGGACACGGGGACGGCATGGGGACTGCGGGGGGGCACGGGGACAGCGTGGGCACGGGGACTGGGGGGGCACAGGGACAGAGAGGGGCACAGGGACGGGGCATGGGGACTGGGGGGGCACAGGGACTGGGGGGGGGCACGGGGACAGAGAGGGGGGCACGGGGACTGGGGGGGGCACGGGGACCGAGGGGGGCACGGGGACTAGGGGGGGCACAGGGACTGGGGGGGGGGGCATGGGGACCGAGAGGGGGGCACGGGGACAGCGTGGGGACTGGGGGGGGGGGGCATGGGGACAGCGTGAGGGGCACAGGGACTGGGGGGGGGCACGGGGACAGCGTGGGCACGGGGACTGGGGGGGCACAGGGACTGGGGGGGGGGCACGGGGACGGCATGGGGACGGGGACGGGGGGGCACGGAGACTGGGGGGGGGCACAGGGACAGCGTGAGGGGCACGGGGACTGGGGGGGGGGCACGGGGACCAAGAGGGGGGCACGGGGACAGTGTGGGGACTGGGGGGGGGCATGGGGACAGCATGAGGGGCACAGGGACTGGGGGGGGGCACGGGGACTGGGGGGACATGGGGACGGCACGGGGACTGCGGGGGGGCACGGGGACAGCGTGGGCACGGGGACTGGGGGGGGGGCACGGGGACAGAGAGGGGGGCACGGGGACAGAGAGGGGGGCACGGAGACTGGGGGGGGGCACGGGGACAGCATGGGGACGGGGACGGGGGGGCACGGAGACTGGGGGGGGCACGGGGACAGTGTGAGGGGCACAGGGACTGGGGGGGGGGGCATGGGGACCGAGAGGGGGGCACGGGGACAGTGTGGGGACTGGGGGGGGGGGGCACAGGGACTGGGGGGGGGCCATGGGGACAGCGTGAGGGGCACGGGGACAGCGTGGGGGGCACGGGGATGGGGGGGCACGGGGACAGCGTGGTGGGGCATGGGCACAGGGTGGGCATGGGGACAGTGGAGGGGGGGGACACGGGGACACAGGAACCATGGGGTGACACAGCGGGGTGGGGGGGGGGACGACGACAACACAGCCACGGCCACATCCTGACCGCGGGGACACGGGGCGGGGGGGGTGACAAAGCCACGTCCCGATGGGAGGACACACCCCACCCCCCACCCCACCCCCCCAGAAGGAACATTTTGGGGGATGGGGACACCCCCGATGTCCCCAGGAGGAGCGGTGAGCGGGGGGAGGGGGGGTGTCCCCCCCCTTGTCCCCTACCTGCTGCGAGGCGCTGCTCCCCGAGGCCGAGGACATGACAATGAACTTGGTGGGGGGTGGGGAGGGCTGGCTGGGGGGGGCGGGGCGCCCCGGGCCCAACCCCGGTACCGGCAGGGTGATGGCACCCGGCATCTTGATGATGCTGGGGGGACGCGGGGGCCCCCCCTGCCCCTGCGGCGCCTGTGACAAGGTCAAGGTGGGACGCGGCTGCGGGGACAAGGTGGGGGGGGGGGAGGGGACGACAGACACGTGGGCAAGGTCACGGCCCGGGGAGGGGGGGGGGACACACACGTGTCAGGGGGGTGTGTGTCCCGTCCCCCCCACAATGTCCCCAAGTGTTGTCCCCCCCCCACGTCTTGGGTGACCCCGTGAGCTCCCTGTCCCCCCGTTGTCCCCACGTCCCCCCTCCGTGTCCCTATGTCACCCCCACGTCCTCCCCCCGTGTCCCCCACTGGGTCCCCCCCCGTGTCCCCCCCATCCCTTCCCATGTCCCTCAGTGTCTCCACGTCCCCTGCCGTGTCCCCATGTCCCCTCCGTGTCCCCCCATGGCCCTCCCCCCCGGCCCCCCGCAATGTCCCCACATCCTCCCAGTGTCCCCCCGTGTCCCCACATCCCCCCCGTGTCCCCATGTCCCCCCGTGTCCCCACATCCCCCCCCAGTGTCCCCGTGTCCCCCCACATCCCCTCGCAGTGTCCTCACGTCCCTCCCACGTCCCCCTCCAGCGTCCCCGGTGTCCTCCGCTGCACCCACCCTACCGACCTCCCGCCGCTCCGTTACGGACCAACGTGTCCCCTCCCCGTCCCCCCCAATGTCCCCGTGTCCCCCCCCTCCCCGCGCCGTGTCCCCACCTGGGTGATGGTCAGGGTGGTCCTGTTGACCTGCTGGGCCTGCATGGCGGCCTGGGCTCGCGCCTTCACCACGTGGGTGCAGAGCAAAGCCCCCAGGTAGCCAAAATCCCCCTTGTAGGAGTCCTGGTTATCGGGGGGGGGACGGATCTTGGCCAGCACGGGGGCGCAGTGTTTCTGCGGGGACATCGGGGACATCAAGGGGGACACAGGGGACACCGCCGGGGAGGGGGGACGCCGCACCAGCAGCCACGTCCCCCACCTACCCCTCTACCTTCCCCTCAAGCGCGACCCTCAGCCTCGCGACTGCCGATTACGGGGTGCCACGGCGTCACCCCCGCTCCGTGTCCCCCCGCTCCGTGTCCCCCCTCCCATGTCCCCTCCGTGTCCCCAAGTCCCACCAGGAGCAGGGTCTGGACGTGGTCGGCCCCGATCTTGTCGATGTTGCTGACCACGGGACCCTCCAAAATGCTTCGGACCCGCTCGCCCTCCACTTGTAGCCGAGGTAGGATCAACGTCTTGATGACCTGGGGACAAATTGGGGACAAATTGGGGACATTGAGGGGGACGCGTGGGGTCCCAGAAGGGTGCGATGCTATGGGAAGGGGATGTGGGGAGGATGACGAGGGGTCGTGTGAGGCTGCCGTGGGGCACAGCCATGCCGTGGGGTGATGTGGCTCTTGAGGGGGGTGACGTATGGGACACGCGTCACCGTAGGCAGGTGACACGGTGGGGACGCTCACGTCGTGGCCCAGCTCAGCCAGTCCCGCGATGGAGCCGTAGCGCGTGGTCCAGGGCGTCTTCTCGTCCACCCAGCTCTGAGGCAGAGGAGGATGTCGCTCCACGGCTCCGCTTCTGCCCCACAGCCCTGCCCCATAACCCCAGCCCTGCCCCATAGCCCTGGTTCTGGTCCTGCCCATAGCCCCCAACCCTGCCCCACAGCCCTGCCCCATAGCCCCAGTCCTGCCCCATAGCCCTGCCCCATAGCCCCAGTCCTGCCCCATAGCCCTGCCCCATAGCCCTGGTTCTGGTCCTGCCCATAGCCCCCAGCCCTGCCCCATAGCCCCCAGCCCTGCCCCATAGCCCTGGTTCTGGTCCTGCCCATAGCCCCCAGCCCTGCCCCACAGCCCTGCCCCATAACCCCTGGTGCTGCCCCACAGCCCCGCCCCCTCACTCCCCCACCCCCACCCCCCCAAGCCCCACCCCCTCCGCTGCCCCTGCCCAGCCCCACCCCAGCTCCACCCCCAACATTGCCCCACCCCCGCCCTATTCCCAGCCCTGCTCCACCCCCAGCCCCGCCCTAACCAGGCCCCCAGCCCCACCCCCTCACTCCAGCCCCACCCAAGCCCCACCCATTACCCCACCCTGCCCCACCCCCACCCCAGCCACACCCTCTCCAAACCCCACCCCCTTACCCCACCCTAACCCTGCCCCTAGCCCCACCCCCTCTCCAAGCCCCACCCTTACCCCACCCTGCCCTAACCCCAGCCCCACCCCCTTACCCCACCCCCTCACCCTGCCCCCAGCCCCACCCCCTTACCCCAAGCCCCACCCCCTTACCCCACCTTAACCCCGCCCCCAGCCCTGCCCTAACCCCACCCCCTTACCCCACCCTGTCCTAACTCCACCCCCAGCTCCACCCCAGCCCCGCCCCCTCACCCCAAGCCCCACCCCTTTACCCCACCCCCACCCCACCCCCTTACCCCACCCCCTCGCCCCACCCCAGCCCCACCCCTTACCCCACCCTGTCCTAACTCCACCCCCTCACTCCAAACCCCACCCCCAGCCCCACCCCCTCACCCCAAGCCCCACCCCCCTCACCCTGTCCCCAGCCATGCCCTAACCCCAGCCCCACCCCCTTACCCCACCCTGCCCTCACCCCACCCCCACACCCCAAGCCCCACCCCCTCACCCCCAGCCCCACCCCCTCACCCCACCCTGCCCTCCCCCCACCCCCTCTCACCCCAAGCCCCACCCCCCTCACCCCACCCCCCCTCACCCCCAGCCCCACCCCCTCACCCCACCCTGCCCTCACCCCACCCCAACCCCCACCCCCCTCTCACCCCCCACCCCCTCACCCCCAGCCCTACCCCCTCACCCCAAGCCCCACCCCCTCACCCCACCCCCTCACCCCAACCCCCACCCCCTCTCACCCCCACCCCCTCACCCCACCCCCACCCCCTCACCCCAAGCCCCACCCCCTCACCCCCAGCCCCACCCCGTCACCCCACCCTGCCCTCCCCCCACCCCCTCTCACCCCAAGCCCCACCCCCCTCACCCCACCCTGCCCTCACCCCACCCCAACCCCCACCCCCTCTCACCCCCACCCCCTCACCCCCTCACCTCACCCCCTTACCCCACCCTGCCCTCACCCCACCCCAACCCCCACCCCTGCCCCCTCTCACCCCCAGCCCCACCCCCTCACCCCTCACCCCACCCCTCCCCCCACCCTCACCCCACCCCCTCACCCCACCCTGCCCTCACCCCACCCCAACCCCCACCCCCTCACCCCACCCCCTCTCACCCCCAGCCCCACCCCCTTACCCCACCCTGCCCTCACCCCACCCCCAACCCCCAGCCCCACCCCCTCACCCCCACCCCCTCACCCCTCCCCCCACCCCCACCCCTCCCCCCGCCCACCTTGGTGAAGGTCTTGGTGATGCGGGACTGGATGTTGTTGGTGGTGGTGCTGAAGTTCTTGCAGACCTGGGCCACCAGCCGGGCCGCGAAGTCCCGCAGCGCCCAGTGGTTGTCCACGTCGGGACGCAGGCACAGCTGGCGGCTCACGATGCACGTCATGACGGCGGGGATCAGCTCGTGGAGCTGGGGGGGACACGGGGGGGGGGGACACGGGGTCAGCTGGGGGACACGGGGGGACACGGGGTCAGCTGGGGACAGGGGGGACACGGGGGTCAGCTGGGGGACACGGGGTCAGCTGGGGGACACGGGGGGACATGGGGGAAATGGGGGTCAGCTGGGGGACACGGGGGAAATGGGTGACACGGGGGTCAGCCGGGGGACATGGGGTCAGCTGGGGACAGGGGGGGACACGGGGGTCACAGGGGACATGGGGTCAGCTGGGGGACAGGGGGGACACAGGGGACACGGGGTCAGCCGGGGGACACAGAACACGGGGTCAGCTGGGGGACACGGGGACACAGGGGACATGGGGTCAGCTGGGGGACATGGGGGACACGGGGGTCAGCCAGGGGACACAGGGGACACAGGGGTCACAGGGGACACAGGGGTCACAGGGGACATGGGGTCAGCTGGGGGACACGGGGTCAGCTGGGGGACAGGGGGGACACAGAACACGGGGTCAGCTGGGGGACACGGGGGTCAGCTGGGGGACATGGGGTCAGCCGGGGGACACAGGGGACAGAGGACGGGGGGGACACAGGGTCAGCTGGGGACGTGGGGTCAGCTGGGGGACACGGGGTCAGTGGGGGGGACACGGGGGACACAGGTACGGCCCCACATCAGGACACAGTCAGAGCTGGCGGCTCCCGATACGTGTCAGGCCAATGGGGACAGCTGGTGGCACTTGGGGACACAAGAGGACACGGGGAGGACACACGAATTTGATGTGGGGGATGCAGGGGACACGGGGGACACAGGGACAGGGGGAACAGGGGGGACATGGGGGACACGGGAACAGCCCCACGTCAGGACGCAGGGAGATCCAGTGGCTCCCGACATGTCGTGACGTTGGGGACAAGCTGATGGCTCTTGGGGACACGTGGGGGACACACGGGGGACACGTGTCCCACCAGGACAGACCGGTGATGTCCTCTGGTGGGGGGGGGTCCTAGCAAGGGACAGGAGCAGGGTGGCCGTGTCCCTCCCGTGTCCCCAAGTCCACCCATGTCCCTGTGTCCCCCCCCGTGTTCCTGTGTCCCCCGCCGTGTCCCCGGTGTCCCCCCCCGTGTCCCCTCCTCACGTATTTCTCCAGGTAGAGGGTGGGGTTGTCCATCAGAGCCTTCACCATCCGCATGAGGTAGATGAGAAGCGCCAGGTTGTTCTGCACCACGTTGACCCGGACCTGGGACAAAAAAAAGAAAGAAAAAAAAAAAAAAAAAAAAGGGGCTGTGTGATGTCACAAGTGCCACCCTCACCTTTGGGGACACCGTCGTGTCACCTACACTCACCCCCTCCGAGATGAAGGTGCTGAAGCGAGGAAGCATCTGGTAGAGACCGGGATCGGTGGCGATGCTCTGCAGGGCTTCCTGGGTGGGGGGGGGACACACAGCTGGATGTCACCCCAAGGGACGCGGGGACACCCCAAGGGACACCCCAAGGGACACGGGAGGATGTGGGGGACAGTGAGGGGGGTTGACAAGGACCCCTAAACCCAAACCAAGAGAGACGGGGCCACCAACGCGAGAGGTTACGTCGACCTAGGGGGACGTCGAGATGTCCCCAACAAAAGGCGTGGGGGCTATGGGGACGTCCCCAAAAAGAGGGTGTTTTGGGGGGTGTTTGGGGACGTCGGGGACGTTTTTGGGGACACACTCACGGCGCGTTTGGCCTCGCAGGAGCCGACGCAGGCCTCGGTGATCTCCTTGTAGTAGAGCTGCTGCTCCACCGAGAGCTCGTGGACGCTGCGGGGTTTGAGGCGCAGCGGGGTCCCCTCCAGCAAGGGACCCTTCTTCTCCTTCCCTGGGGGGGGGGGGCACAGGGACATTGGGGGGATGCGGGAACCCCCAGGCACCCCAAAATCCTTGGTGGGCACCCCAAAGACCCCATGGGCACCCTAAACCCCCCCAGAGATACCTCAAAAGCCTTCCCAAAAGCCCCAAGGACCCCCCAAAAGCCCCAAGGACCCCCCCCAAATACCCCATGGACCCCCCACAAAAGTCTTCATGGGCACCTCAAGGACCCCCCGAACGCCCTGTGGACCTCCGAAACATCCCAAGGACCCCCCAAACCCTTCAAGGGCACCCCACTGACCCCCTAAACCCTTCCCGAAAGTCCCATGGACACCCCAAACACCCCATGAACCCCCCCCAAACATCCCAGCAATATCCCCCAAACCATCTTGAACAGCCCACGGACCCCCTCAAACACCCCACAGACACCCCACAACCCTTCCTGAAGATCTCCCGGACCCCCCCTAAACACCCCTAGACCCACTCGAACACCCCAGGGATCCCCCCAAACACCCCCCCGAGACACCACGCCCCCCCCCCAATCCTTTCCCCGTGACCCACCTTTGCCGTCGGCGGTGGCCACGCTCTGGCCTTTCCCCTTCAGCGTCCCGTCGTCCTCCTGCCCCGGCTTCGTGGCCTTGAGGGGCTCCGTGGCTTCAGCTTTCTGCTGCTCCTTGGGGGCTGGAGGGGTCGGGGAGGTGAAGACAAAAGGTTTTGGGGGGTCATTCACCCCCTGTCGAGGGGGGTAAATGAACCCTGAGGAAGAGGAGGGACAACTCGCTCACCCGGTGGGGGGTTTTCGGGGATGGCCGGCTGCACCCCCTCGATGCTGAGCCAGTGAGCTGCGAGCGGGGAGAAAACAAAGTGAGGAACGCCCTTAAAAACCTGAAATCACCCCAAAAAATACACACGCGCCCCAAAAAATACTCCTCACACCTTTGAGGCAGACGTCGAGGGGTACGCGGGGCAGCGGGGTGTTGATGATGTCGCTCAAATCCACTTCTTTTTCCTCGTAAAAATAAAGTTCGCGCCCGCCGCCGCTGGCGTAACGGAAGGGGATGAATTCCTGAGCGTGGAAACCGTAGAGGGGCTGCGGGGGGGAAATGGGGAGAAGGAGGAGGTTAATGGGGCTGGGGAACCCCCAAAATATCCCCCCCATCTCCTCCGAGGGTCCCGGGGGTCTCCCCCAAACTGGGGGGCTGTGGTACCTCCACATTTTTGAGTTTGAGGGCGAAGTCGACGTCCCCCGTCGTCAGTTTGCGCCGCTTCCCCATGTGCATGAATTTGAGGGCGTCCTGGGACGGGGGGGGGGGGGGGGAGGGAGGCAAAGAAAGAAGGGGGGGAGGCAAAAAAAGGGGGGGTTTAAAGGATGGGGGCATCAGGGGGGAGCCTGGGATGGGCTGTCACCCCCCTGTACCCCAAATCTGAGGCTTTGTGTCCCTCTGGCCACGTCCCCATCAGTCCCTGCTGCGATGTGTGTCACCCCCCGCAAACCCAGGGGTGTTGTCCCCCCCAAACCCGGGCGATCCGAGGGGTCCCATCCTCCCCAAATCCAGGGGTGTTGTCCCCCCCAAACCCAGGGGTGTCGTCCCCCCCAAACCCGGGCGATCCAAGGGGTCCCATCCTCCCCAAATCCAGGGGTGTTGTCCCCCCCAAACTCAGGGGATACGAGGGATCCTGTCCCCCCCAAACCCAGGGGTGTTGTCCCCCCCAAACCCAGGCGATCCAAGGGGTCCCATCCCCCCCAAACCCAGGGGTGTTGTCCCCCCCAAACTCAGGGGATACGAGGGATCCTGTCCCCCCCAAACCCGGGCGATCCGAGGGGTCCCGTCCCCCCCAAACCCAGGGGTGTCGTCCCCCCCACCCCCGGGCGATCCGAGGGATCTCCCGCCCCCACCCCCGGGCGATCCGAGGGGTGCCCCCCACCCCAAACCTGGGCGATCTCCTTGAGGCGGTAGCTCGCCTCCTCAGCCAGCAGCTGACAGGTCTCCTCAGGCACCTGCCCGATGCCCATGGCCTCCGCCATCACCTTCATCGACTCGGCCGGCAGCAGCGTGTGGCTCAGCTTCAGCTTCTTCTCCTCCGCCATCCTCCTCCCCGCCCCTAAACCGCCCCCCAGCCCGGTGTCACCCCGCTAAAAGGACCCCAGAAAAGGGGGGGTCGGGGAGCGGGGGCGGGGGGGGGTGCGGGACCCCCCGTCCGTCTCTCACGGCGTTTCCCCGGTTCCCGCCGCTGCCGCCATCTTGGCTCGACTCCCCTCCCTCAGCGCCAGGTCCTGGCTGCGGTGCGTTGTGAAGAGGAGAGCGGGGTGATGATGGGGATCCCCAAACTCTCCTTTCCCCGAGAGGCTGCGATTATCGTGATATAGAACTTGTGAGGGGATTAATCGGGGATGGTGGTAGTGGGAGCCGGGGACCGGGAGGTGATCACTACCTCCCTGACAGGACCTGGGCTGGTGAGGAGAGCGCTGCGCATGCGCATTGGTGTAACGAGGGTGATGGGGGAGACCATTGGGGTGATGGGGGGGGGAGAGGGCGAGACCATTGGGGTGATTTGGGGGGGAGAGGGCGAGACCATTGGGGGGATGGGGGGGGGGAGAGGGCGAGACCATTGGGGTGATTTGGGGGGGAGAGGGCGAGACCATTGGGGTGATGGGGGGGAGAGGGCGAGACCATTGGGGGGATGGGGGGGGAGAGGGCGAGACCATTGGGGTGATTTGGGGGGGAGAGGGCGAGACCATTGGGGTGATTTGGGGGGAGAGGGCGAGACCATTGCGGGGGGGGATCATAGAATCATAAAGTAGCCCCTTCGCCATCTTTGTTGCTCTCCTTTGGACGCTCTCCAATACTTTTATGTCCTTTTTTTTGTACTGTAGCACCCAAAACTACTGGTTTTGCGACGAAAGGAAACGCCTGCCGCTTCCTGCGAAATCGGCGTTAACGAGTTTTCTGTTAGTCCTGAATTGCGGTGACATCCTTATGGCCACGGTGTCCCACGTCCCCTCGGGTCATGGTGTGCCCATGGCTGTGGTGTCCCTGTGTGTCATGGTGTCCCTCATCTCCATGACCAGCGTGTCCTCATGGCCGCGGTGTCCTCATGTGTCATGGTGTCCCCATGTGTCATGGTGTCCCTCATCTCCATGACCAGCGTGTCCTCATGGCCGTGGTGTCCCCATGGCCATGGTGTCCCTGCGTGTCATGGTGTCCCTCATCTCCATGACCAGCGTGTCCTCATGGCCGTGGTGTCCCCATGGCCGTGGTGTCCCCATGTGTCATGGTGTCCCTCATCTCCATGACCAGCGTGTCCTCATGGCCGTGGTGTCCCCATGGCCGTGGTGTCCCCATGTGTCATGGTGTCCCTCATCTCCATGACCAGCGTGTCCTCATGGCCGTGGTGTCCCCATGGCCATGGTGTCCCCATGCGTCATGGTGTCCCCATGTGTCATGGTGTCCCTGCGTGTCATGGTGTCCCTCATCTCCATGACCAGCGTGTCCTCATGGCCGTGGTGTCCCCATGGCCATGGTGTCCCTGCGTGTCATGGTGTCCCTCATCTCCATGACCAGCGTGTCCTCATGGCCGTGGTGTCCCCATGGCCATGGTGTCCCTGCGTGTCATGGTGTCCCTCATCTCCATGACCAGCGTGTCCTCATGGCCGTGGTGTCCCCATGGCCGTGGTGTCCCCATGTGTCATGGTGTCCCTCATCTCCATGACCAGCGTGTCCTCATGGCCGTGGTGTCCCCATGGCCGTGGTGTCCCCATGTGTCATGGTGTCCCACGTACCCATGGCCGTGGTGTCCCTATGGCCATGGTGTCCCATGTCCCCTTGGGTCATTGTGTCCCCATGGCGTCCCCATGTGTCATGGTGTCCCACGTGCTCATGGCCAAGGTGTCCCCATGGCCGTGGTGTCCCTCATCCCTTTGGGTTACGGTGTCCCCACGGTCAGGGGGTCCCCACAGTTGGGGTGTTGCTTGTCCCCAAACTCAGTCCCAGGCCGTACAGGGGTGGGGGAGGAGCCACATTTATTGTCCGTGTCCCCCCCCGCGGTGCAGGGACAGGGGACACAGGGGACATTGGGGTTGGGGGCTGTTGGGGAAACTGAGGCAGGGCTGGGCCAGATGGGGGACGATGGTGGGACGGGGTGGGGATGGAGCAGGGACCAGACCCAGGTTTGGGGACACCTCGAGGAGCTTGGGGACGGTCCAGGGAGGGTTGGGGACATCTTGGGAGGGGTGGGGACAGTTCAAGGAGGTTGAGGACATCTTGGGAGGGTGGGGACATGTTGGGGGGGTGGTGGGATGGTGGGTTGGGGACACCACGGGGAGGGTTGGGGATGGTCCAAGGAGGTTGGGGACATCTTGGGGAGGGTTGGGAGGTGATGGGATGGGGAGGTTGAGGTCACCACAGGGAGGGTTGGGGATGGTCCAAGGCACTTGGGGACCCCCGAGGGGGTTGGGGACATGTTGAGGGGTGGTGGGATGGGGAGGTTGGGGATACCACGGGAAGGGTTGGAGATGGTCCAAGGAGGTTGGGGACATCTTGGGGGGGTTGGGGACCACCAGTGGGGTTTGGGGACACGTTGTGGGTCAGATGGCGACGCTCTCCTGGACGCAGGCGGGGTCGAGGTAGGGGTAGGGCAGCGCCAGCCCCGCGTTGCGGCGCTGGATGCGGTGGGAGATGGCGGCCAGGCGATGTCGGAAGGAGCCAAGGAGCCGCCGTGGGGCCGCCCCACTGAAGTGTTCCTGGGGGCGGGAGCCCAGCGGGCGCTGGGGGACAGAGGGGCGTCATGGGGGACACTGGTGGGATGTCCACCCAGACCCTGGATCCCCTGGTGACACCGGTGGGATGTCCACCTGGATCCCTGGGTGCTCTGGTGACACCGGTGGGATGTCCACCCAGACCCTGGATCCCCTGGTGACACCGGTGGGATGTCCACCCGCCCCCTGGGTGCTCTGGTGACACCGGTGGGATGTCCACCCAGACCCTGGATCCCCTGGTGACACCAGTGGGATGTCCACCTGGATCCCTGGGTGCTCTGGTGACACCGGTGGGATGTCCACCCAGACCCTGGATCCCCTGGTGACACCAGTGGGATGTCCACCTGGATCCCTGGATCCCCTGGTGACACCGGTGGGATGTCCACCCGCCCCCTGGGTGCCCCCTCACCGGTTCTCCGCCCTCGTAGCTGACGACGCTGAGCAGGGCCAGGAGGGCGCCGGTGGCGTCGGGGGACGGGAGGGTCTCCAGCAGCAGCTCAGCGGTGGCCTCCTCCTTCGTCCTTGGTGGTGGCCGCCGCAGCGTCCCTGGGGTGTTGGGCATCCAGGCGGCGTAGTCGTACTGGGGGGGGGGGGGCAGAGGGAGGGGTCAGCAGGGGAACCCCATGGGACCCCCAACCTCCTCCGGGGTCACCTGGGTCCCACCGGGGCCACCTGGGTGATTGTCAGGTCCTCAAGTGCCAGGTGGCCACCAAGGTGGATCCGTGGCCACCTCCAAGCTCTACAAGGGCGCTTGGGTCTCTCCACCCTCCAAGTTCCCCCGTGTCCCCTCGTGTCCCCACACGTCCCCACGTGTCCCCAGGTGTCACCTGGCCGCTGTTGACGGCGGCGTGCCGGGCGGAGCAGCAGAAGATGATCATGGTGAGGAACTTCACGAGCTCAGGGCAGCTGCAGAGCTTTGAGGGGAAGCCTAGGAGGTGGGATGGCATGAGGTCAGCGATGACCTCACCAGCGCAGGCAGCCTCCACCACACGTGCCCTGCCCCCCGCCAACCCACCACCTGGCACGGGCACGACGTGACCATGGCCGTCGCGTGCTCAGCTCGTGGCACGACCATGGACGTGACCGTGTCCGTCCTGTGTCCTGACCACGGCCATGGCGTGACCATGGCCACCACCATAGCTGTCACTGTGGTGTGACCATGACCACAACCATCAATGTGATGTGACCATGACTATCCCACGACAGCCAGTATCATCGTGACCGTTATCGTGGCGTGACCATGACGATTGCCACGATGGTCACCATCACCACGCCTGATCATCACCATGATGTGACCATGGCCATGACCTTCACCAGGCCTCCTACCTGTCTTCTCATTGCCCAGGACGGCATAGGTGAAGATCTCGCCCACCCAGTCCTGGAGCTCGTGGTCCTCGGCCACGTCACTGTCCTCGGGGTAGTAGAGCGCCACGATCCCCTGCACTAAGCTGGGCCACCACAGGGCCACCAGTGAGACACGGGGACAGGGCCATGCCCACTGTCCCGGCATCACCCCCAGCAGCTCCCAGCCCTGTGGTCCCTGTCCCCATGTCCCCAACCCTGTGATCCTTGTCCCCATAGTCCCATTCCTGCAGATCCCTGTCCCCATGTCCCCAACCCTGTTGCCTCCATCCTCATCATCCCCATCCCCACATCCTCATCTCCATCGTCCAGTCCTCATGGTCTGATCCCCATGGCCCATCCCTGCTGTCCCCATCTCCGTCCCTATTGTCCCCATCCCCATGTCCCATCCCCATTTTCATCATTCCCATCTCCCTTGACCCCATCCCCATTGTCCCCAACCCTATGTCCCCACCTCCCATCCCCATGGCCCATCCCTGTTGTCCCCACCCCCTGGTCCCATCCCCACGTCCCCATCTTCATCATTCCCTTCTCCACCTCCCCATCTCCCTTGTCCCCATCACCCTCGTCCCTAGCCCCGTGTCCCCATCCCTGTTGTCCCCATGCCCACGTCCCCACCACCACGTCCCCACCCCACGTCCCACCCCACGTCCCCACCCCACCTCTCGATGGCCCCCCAGATCTCCAGGGCGTCGTCGCGGTAGTAGTAGTTGGGGATGTCGGTGACCCCGCGGTGCTCCAGGTCTTCGGGGACACACAGCTCCGTGTAGGTCAGCGCCGCCGTCGCTCGGGCCACCAGCTCCAGTGTCCCCTCCCGCCCCACCGCCGTGGCCTGGGGATGCCACCACCTCTCAGTGTCCTCCATCCTCCACCCCCTGCACCCCCAATTCCCCTCATCCCTTGGGGACCCAGGCGGCCGAGTGCCACCAAGGGGACCCAGGTGTCCAGGTGCCACCAAGGAGCAGCCAGGTGTCCGGGTGCCACCATGGGGACCCAGGTGCCACCGGCGGGGGGGACACCCAGGCGTCTGGCTGACCTTGTCGATGATCCCCCCGGGGCTGAGCAGCGAGTCCCGGGCCAAAATGTTGATGTGGAAGGTGAAACGGCAGTGGGGCAGCAGGAGCTGGGGACAATGGGGACAGGGGACAATGGACATGGGGACATGGGGACATGGGATATTGGGCATGGGATATTGGGCATGGGATATGGGGACATGGGGATATGGGGACATGGGACATGGAGACATGGGACATGGGGACATTGGACATGGAGACATGGGATATGGGGACATTGGACATGGAGACATGGGACATGGGACATCGGGCATGGGATATGGGGACATGGGACATGGGATATGGAGACATGGGGACATGGGGGAACACGGGACATGGGATATGGGGACATTGGACATGGAGACATGGGATATGGGGACATGGGGACATGGGACATGGAGACATGGGGACACGGGGGACATTGGACATGGGACACATGGGACATGGGACATCGGGCATGGGATATGGGGACATGGGACATGGGATGTGGGGACAGGGGACAATGGACATGGGGACAGGGGACATGGGGACATAGGGACAGGGGACATGGGGACATTGGACATGGGACATGGGACATGGGGACACAGAGGCATGGGGGACATGGGGACATGGGACATCGGGCATGGGATATGGGGACATTGGACATGGCAGCATGGGACATGGGGACACAGAGACATGGGACATGGGACATGGGGACATGGGGACGTGGGGACATGGGGACATGGGGACCTGGGACTTGTGATATGGGGACATGGGGACATGTGGGTGATGGGGACATTGGGACATTGGACATGGGGACATTGGACACGGGGACATGGGACATGTGGGCGACAGGGACGTGAGATATGAGACATGGGGACATGGAGACACAGGGGACATGGTGAAGGTTTGGGGGTGCAGGTTTTGGGGTGCAGGTTTTAGGGAACCTGGTAGATGGGGGCAGGTGGTGGGTGGCCACGGTGAAGGTTTGGGGGTGCAAGATTTGGGGTGCGGGTTTTGGGGTGCAGAATTTGGGGTACGGATTTTGGGGTTCAGATGTTGGGGTGCAGGTTTTGGGGTTCAGAATGTGGGGAGGGGGGGTGCAGGTTTTGGGGTGCAGTTTGGGGGTACCTGGTAGACGGGGTGGCAGGCGGGCAGGCGGTGGGTGGCCATGGCGAAGGTCTCCCCCAGGAAGTGGGTGTGCAGCAGGTGGGTGACGGCCTCGTGCAGGGTGAAGTGGGCGCCCCGCACCCACAGCTTGGCCAGCGCCCACGCCCAGCACCCATCCCCCGGCAGGAAGATGGGAGCCTCGGGGCCGGGGTGCTGGGACAGCTGGGGGACAGCGGGGGGGTCAGCGGGGATGGGCACGGGGAGGTGGGGGGGTGTGGGGACAAGGGGACACCATGGGGACGTGGAGAAACCATGGGGACATCATGGGGACAAGGGGACACCATGGGGATGTGGGACATGGGGACACCATGAGGACGTCATGGGGACAAGGGGACACCATGGGGACACCACGGGGACATGATGACATGGAGACATCATGGGGACAAGGGGACACCATGGGGATATGGGACAAGGGGACAGCATGGGGACATGGGACATGGGGACACCATGAGGACATCATGGGGACAAGGGGACAAGGGGACACCATGAGGACACCATGGGGACAAGGGGACACCATGGGGACATGGGACATGGGGACACCATGAGGACGTCATGGGGATAAGGGGACAAGGGGACACCATGGGGATATGGGACAAGGGGACAGCATGGGGACATGATGACATGGGGACATCATGGGGATAAGGGGACAAGGGGACACCATGGGGACACCATGAGGACATCATGGGGACAAGGGGACACCATGGGGACAAGGGGACACCATGGGGACATGGGGACAACATGAGGACATCATGGGGACAAGGGGACACCATGGGGATGTGGGACATGGGGACACCATGAGGACGTCATGGGGATAAGGGGACAAGGGGACAGCATGGGGACATGATGACATGGAGACATCATGGGGACGAGGGGACACCATGGGGACATGGGACATGGGGACACCATGAGGACATCATGGGGACATCATGGGGACAGGGGAACATGGAGACAAGAGGACACCACGGGGACACGTGGGGACACCGTGGGGCCACATCAGGACAAGGGGAGATGGGACATGGGGGGGGATGGGGGGGACACAGGAGCATCAGAGGGACACGGGGGGGACACGGGGGGGACACGGGGGGGACACGGGGGGGGACATGGGGAGGACATGGGGACGTGCGTGGGGACATGGGGGGGACACGGGGGGGATACGGGGGGACACGGGGGGGACGCGTGGGGACACGTGGGGACACGGGGGGATACGGGGGGACACGTGGGGACACGGGGGGGACACGGGGGGACACGGGGGGATACGGGGGGACACGTGGGGACACGGGGGGGACACGGGGGGACACGGGGACGCGCGTGGGGACACGTGGGGACACGGGGGGGACACGGGGGGACACGGGGGGCCCTACCTGGATGGCGACGGGCAGGAGCTGCCGGCGGGGGCTGAGCCAGAGCAGGCAGAGGGGGGCGGCCAGGAACTGGGGCTCCCCCCCCCCGCGCCCCGTGGGGAGCCCCTCCAGCAGCGCGTAGTCGGCCAGGAAGAGCCGCCCCCCCTGCGGGGCCGCACAGCTGGGACCCCCAAACCTTTTTTTTTGGGGGGGGGGGGGGGCTGTCTGCCCCAGGACCCCCCAAAATCTGGGGGGGGTTCCATCTGCCCCAGGACACCCCATCCCCCCAAAATCTGGGAGGCTCCCTGCCCCAAGATACCCCCCCCCCCCCCCAAAAAAAAAACCCAAACCCTGGGGGGCCTCCTGCCCTGGGACACCCCCCCCCCAAAAAACCTAGGGGTTCCCCTACCCCTGGATGCCCCCCCAAAACCCTGGGGGTCCCCTGTCCCAAGACCCCCCCCCCCCCAAAACCTGGGGGGTCCGTCTGCCATGAGACACCCCCCCCCCAAAACCTGGGTGCTCCCCCTGGCCCGGGACCCCCCAACCTGGCTCCCCCAGCACTGGGGTGCCCCCCCCCCCCGAAAAACTGGGTGCTCCCCCCCACCCCGGGACACCCCCCCCCCCCACTCCCAACACCTGGGTCCCCCCAATGAGTGGGACCCCCCCACCCCCAAAAACCGGGGTCCCTCAGGCTCTTGGGTGTCCCAGGTGCTTGGGACCCCCCCCCCTTTGCGATGTTGGGGTCCCCCCAGACACCCCAGACCCCCCACCCTGTCCCGGGCACCTGGGACCCCCCCCAAATCCCCCCATAACCCCCCCCCCCCGTGCCCCCCCAAACCCCTCCATGCCCTCCCCAGGTGCCTGAGCCCCCCCAAACCCCCCATAACCCCCCTAGGGCCCCCCCAAACCCCCCCATAACCCCCCCCCAGGGTCCCCCCCAAATCCCCCCGACATTTTGGGGTGCAGGGGGGACCCCGACCTCCATCTCGCGCTGCAGGCAGGTGTGGGGGCCCAGGCTGGGCGCCACCATGGGGGGGGTGACGGGGAAGTTGGGGGGCAGGCGGGAGCAGCGGCGCAGCAGGACGGGGTTCACCCCGTTCAGGTACTGCTCCCCGAAAAAGGCGTCGTCCCGCCAGTGCTGCACCACGTACTCTGCGGGGAACCCACGTCTGGGGCACCCCAAAAACTGGGGGCCACCCCCAAAGCCAGGGCACCCCAAAACCCGGGGGCACCCCAAAATCAAAAACCCGGGTGCACCCCAAAACCCAAGCCCCCTCATAACCCAACACCTGCCCCCCCCCTCAAACTCCTGGGGTCCCCCTCAAACACTGGTGGCACCCCAAAACCCGGGGGCACCCCAAAACCCGGGGCCCCCCCAAACACCTGGGGCCCCCCTTGAACTCCTGATTCACCCCAAAACCCAACACTTGGAGCCCCCCTTGAACTCCAATGCCTGGGGCTCCCCAAAACCTGGGGGCACCCCATGTCCCCCCCAAACCCCCGGGTCCCCCCAAGTCTCCACCAGACTCCGGGTCCCCCCAAACCCCCCCAGTCTCCCCCAAACCTCAGGTCCCCCCATGTCCCCCTGGACCCCCGGGTCCCCCCCAAACCTCGGGTCCCCCCCAAACCCCAAAGTCCCCCCCAAACCACTGAGTCCCCCCATGTCCCCTCCAGACGCTGGGTCCCCCCCAATCCCCATGTCCCCCCCCAAACCCCCCCAGTCTCCCCCAAACCTCGGGTCCCCCCAAACCCCCCAAGTCCCCCCATGTCCCCCTGGACCCCCGGGTCCCCCCCAAACCTTGGGTCCCCCCCAAACCCCCGGGTCCCCCCATGTCCCCCTGGACCCCCGGGTCCCCCCCAAACCCCCGGGTCCCCCCATGTCCCCCATGTCCCCCCCAAACCCCGGGCCCCCCCATGTCCCCCTGGACCCCCAGGTCCCCCCAAACCCCCGGGTCCCCCCATGTCCCCCATGTCCCCCGGGTCCCCCCCAAACCCCGGGTCCCCCCATGTCCCCCATGTCCCCCGGGTCCCCCCCATGTCCCCCGGGTCCCCCCCAAACCTCGGGTCCCCCCAAACCCCCCAAGTCCCCCAATGTCCCCCTGGACCCCCAGGTCCCCCCAAACCCCCGGGTCCCCCCATGTCCCCCATGTCCCCCGGGTCCCCCCCAAACCCCGGGCCCCCCCATGTCCCCCTGGACCCCAGGGTCCCCCCCATGTCCCCCGGGTCCCCCCCAAACCCCGGGCCCCCCCATGTCCCCCTGGACCCACCGCTGATGGGGGTCCCCGGCCCCCCCAGCACCTCCTGCAGGTCCTCGAAGCTGCGCCAGGAGCCACCACAGCGAAGCCCCCGGAGCCGCACCCGGACCTGGCTGGGGACAGGGACAGGGGACATTGGGGACATGGGGGGGGGGACAGGGGGGACGGGGGGGCAGGGGGACATTGGGGATGGGGTGTGGGGGACATTGGGGACACCACGGGGACATTGGGGGGACATTGGGGGGACATGGGGACCTTGGGGACACCAAGGGGACATTGGGGGGACATTGGGGACACCAATGGAGACAGGGGACACCATGGGGCGTGGGGATGGGGGACATGGGGGGACATCGGGATATGGAGACACTATGGGGACAAAGGGAGATGGGGACACCATGGGGACATGGAGGGGACATGGGGACACCGTGGGGATGTGGGGACACCATGGGGTTGTGGGGACACCATGGGGTGTGAGGATGTGGGACACGGGGACACCATGGGGACATGGAGGGGACATGGGGACACCATGGGGCGTGAGGATGTGGGACATGGGGACACCATGGGGACATGGGGACACCATGGGGATGTGGGGACACCAGGAGGACTTGGGGACACCATGGGACGTGAGGATGTGGGACATGGAGGGGACATGGGGACACCGTGGGGATGTGGGGACACCATGGGGTGTGAGGATGTGGGACATGGGGACACCAGGAGGACACGGGGACACCATGGGGACATGGGGACACCATGGGTATGTGGGGACACCAGGAGGACATGGGGACACCATGGGGACATGGAGGGGACATGGGGACACCGTGGGGATGTGGGGACACCATGGGGTGTGGTGGCAGGGGACACCATGGGGACATGGGGACACCATGGGTATGTGGGGACACCAGGAGGACTTGGGGACACCATGGGATGTGAGGATGTGGGACATGGGGACATGGAGGGGACATGGGGACACCATGGGGATGTGGGACAAGGGGACACCATGGGGACATGAGGGGACATGGGGACGCCATGAGGACATCATGGGGACAAGGGGACACCATGGGGACGTGGGACAAGGGGACACCATGGGGACACGAGGGGACATGGGCATGGGGACACCGTGGGGATGTGGGGACACCAGGAGGACATGGAGGGGACATGGAGGGGACATGGGGACACCATGGGGACACCATGGGGACATGGAGGGGACACGAGGGGACATGGGCATGGGGACACCGTGGGGATGTGGGGACACCAGGAGGACTTGGGGACACCATGGGGACATGGAGGGGACATGGGGACACCACGGGGCGTGAGGATGTGGGACACGGGGACACCGCGAGGACACGGGGACGGGGCGGGGCCACACGTGGGACGCAGTGGGGGACAAGCGGGGACACGCGAGGACGGTGCGAGGTGGCGGCCGGGACCCTCGGGGACCCTCGGGGACACAGTGGGGGGGGGGGGTGCCGGGGACGGTGACACTGACGCGGCGGCGGCGCGGGCGACGATGTTGGCGCGGTGTCCCAGGGGAAAGGCCAGGCTGGGGGACAGCGGCGGGGGGGGGGACGATGGCGGTGACGATGGCGGTGACGATGGCGGTGACGATGGCGGTGACGATGACGATGGCGGTGACGGTGACGGTGGGGGGGGGGGTGGCCAGGGGCAGAGGGCGGGGGGCAGCGCCCGCAGGCCCCAGGGCCACCCCGGGGCGTAGGGCGCCCACCTGGGGGGACACGGGTCCTGTTCCCAGTGCTCCCAGTTACCTCCCAGTGCTCCCAGTTACCTCCCAGTAACCTTCCAGTAACTTCCCAGTCCCCCCCAGTTCCCTCCCAGTCCTTCCAGTCCCTTCCCAGTGCTCCCAGTCCTTTCCCAGTCCCCCCCAGTTCCCTCCCAGTCCCTTCCCAGTGCTCCCAGTCCTTTCCCAGTCCCTTTCCAGTCCCCCCCAGTTCCCTCCCAGTCCTTCCAGTCCCTTCCCAGTGCTCCCAGTCCTTTCCCAGTCCCCTCCCAGTGCTCCCAGTCCTTTCCCAGTCCTTTCCCAGTCCCCCCCAGTTCCCTCCCAGTCCCTTCCCAGTCCCCTCCCAGTGCTCCCAGTCCATACTGGAAGGCCTCCTCGCGCTCCTTCCGCTCCTCCTGGCGCTGCTGCAGCAGCCGCGGCTCCCAGGCGGCCGCACGCGGTGTCCGGGCTGGGGGACACGGGGGGACACGGGGGGGGACACGGGGGGGACACGGGGGGGGACACACGGGGGGGGACACGCAGGGTCACATGACACAAGCCCCCCCCAGTGCCTCCAGTTCCCTCCCAGTGCTCCCAGTCCCCGCGTCACGGCAGGTGATGGGATCGCAGGTGTCCCCATGGTGTCCCCAAGTGTCCCCACACCCCCATGTCCCCCCGTGTCTCCACGGTGCTTTGGTGTCCCCCATGTCCCCCCATGTCCCCCCATGTCCCCCCATGTCCCCGTGGTGTCCCCTTGTGTCCCCCCACGTCCCCCCATGTCCCCAAGGTGTCCCCTTGTGTCTCCATGTCCCCGTGTCCCCATGGTGTCCCCCATGCTGTCCCCATGTCCCCCCAAGGTGTCCCCTTACGTCTCCATGTCCCCGTGTCCCCCCCCCACATCCCCACGGTGTCCCCTTGTCCCCAATCCCCGTGGTGTCCTCACGTCCCCGTGGCATCCTCTTGTCCCCCCATGTCCCTGTGTCCCCGTGTCCCCCGTGTCCCTGTGTCCCCCCGTGTCCCTGTGTCCCCACACCCCCCGTGTCCCCCCGTGTCCCCCCGTGTCCCCACGCCCCCGTGTCCCCGTGACCCCCCGTGTCCCTGTGTCCCCACACCCCCCCATGTCCCCCCATGTCCCCCCGTATCCCCGTGTCCCCCCGTGTCCCCACACCCCCCCATGTCCCCCCGTGTCCCCGTGACCCCCCGTGTCCCTGTGTCCCCACACCCCCCCATGTCCCCCCATGTCCCCCCGTGTCCCCACACCCCCCTGTGTCCCCGTGTCCCCCCGTGTCCCCGTGTCCCCCCGTGTCCCCACACCCCCCCGTGTCCCCCCGTGTCCCTGTGTCCCCCCGTGTCCCTGTGTCCCCACGCCCCCGTGTCCCTGCGTCCCCCTGTGTCCCCACACCCCCCCGTGTCCCTGTGTCCCCCCATGTCCCTGTGTCCCCACACCCCCCCGTGTCCCCGTGACCCCCCGTGTCCCTGTGTCCCCACACCCCCCCGTGTCCCCACACCCCCCCGTGTCCCCCTGTGTCCCTGTGTCCCCCCGTGTCCCCACACCCCCCCGTGACCCCCCGTGTCCCTGTGTCCCCACACCCCCCTGTGTCCCCGTGTCCCCCCATGTCCCCGTGTCCCCCCGTGTCCCCACACCCCCCCGTGTCCCCCCGTGTCCCCCCGTGTCCCCCCGTGTCCCCGTACCGGTGCCCTCCCGCAGCTCCAGGCAGCCGCTCTCCAGCCAGCGGTAGCAGGGGAAGGTGGCCGTGGGGGTGTCCCCAACATCGTCCCCCGCGACGTCGTCATCCCCGGTGTCACCCCCCCCGGTGTCCCCATCCCGCAGGGGCCCGGTGACGGTGACGCGGGCGCAGAACCATCGGTCGGGGACCAGGGACACCAGTGGCTCCTTCCACAGCCGCAGCAGCAGGAGGGTCCCCAGGGGCCGCGGTGACGTCACCTCCGTCACCACCGTCTGCGGGGCCACCGACCGTCACCCCCTGTCACCGACCGTCACCCCCTGTCACCCCCCGACACCCCCCGACACCCCCCGACACCCCCCGTCACCCCCTGCCACCGACCGTCACCCCCTGTCACCCCCCGTCACCCCCTGGCACCCCCTGTCACCCCCCGTCACCCCGTCACCCCCTGTCACCCCCCTGTCACCCCCCCGTCACCCCCTCGTGCCTCATCAGCCCTCCCAGTGCCTCCCAGTACTCCCAGTTCTTCCCAGTCCCTTCCCCCTTCCCCTCCCAGTGCCCCCCAACCTCCCCCCAGTCCCTTCCCAGTTTCTCCCAGTGCCCCTCCAGCCCCCCCAGTCCCTCCCAGTCCCCCCCAGTTTCTCCCAGTGCCCCCCAATCCCCTCCCAGTCCCTCCCAGTTCCCCCAGTTCCCCCCAGTGTCCCCCCCAGTCCCTCCCAGTTCCCCCAGTTTCTCCCAGTGCCCCCCAATCTCCTCTCAGTCCCTCCCAGTCCCCCCAGTCCCCCCCAGTTCCCCCCAATCCTCTCCCAGTCCCTCCCAGTGCCCCCCAGTGCCCCCCAGTGCCCCCCAATCCTCTCCCAGTCCCTCCCAGTCCCCCCCAGTGCCCCCCAATCCTTTCCCAGTGCCCCCCAATGCCCCCCAATCCCCTCCCAGTCCCTCCCAGTTCCCCCCAGTGCCCCCCAGTGCCCCTCAATCCCCTCCCAATCCCTCCCAGTCCCCCCCCAGTGCCCCCCAGTCCCCTCCCAGTGCCCCCCAATCCCCTCCCAATCCCCTCCCAGTCCCTCCCAGTCCCCCCCCCAGTGCCCCCCAATCCTTTCCCAGTGCCCTCCAATCCCCTCCCAGTCCCTCCCAGTTCCCCCCACTGCCCCCAATCCTCTCCCAGTCCCTCCCAGTCCCCCCCAGTCCCCCCCCAGTGCCCCCCAATCCCCTCCCAGTCCCTCCCAGTTCCCCCCAGTGCCCCTCAGTGCCCCTCAATCCCCTCCCAATCCCCTCCCAGTCCCCCCCCAGTGCCCCCCAATCCCCTCCCAATCCCTCCCAGTCCCCCCCCAGTGCCCCCCAGTCCCCTCCCAGTGCCCCCCAGTGCCCCCCAATCCCCTCCCAGTCCCCCCCAGTGCCCCCCAATCCCCTCCCAGTGCCCCCCAATCCCCTCCCAGTCCCTCCCAGTGCCCCCCAGTGCCCCCCAATCCCCTCCCAATCCCTTCCCAGTCCCTCCCAGTGCCCCCCAGTGCCCCCCAATCCCCTCCCAATCCCCTCCCAGTGCCCTCCCAGTCCCTCCCAGTGCCCCCCCAGTGCACTCACGGTGCCGGGGCGCAGGCGGTGGCGGGGCCAGTCGAGGTGGCAGGGGGGGCTCTGTCCCCCCGTCCCCACCAGGCTGAGGGTGACGGCTGCCAGCGTCCCCCCGCCCCACTGGGACCCCGTCGTCACCCTCACCCGGTACCGCTCCCCCCCCGGGGTGCCCTGGGCGACAGCGGGGGACAGCGGGGTCCCCTTGGGGACAGCGGGGGCCTCTGGGGACGCCAGGGTCCTTCGGGGTGTCCTGGGATTTTCGGGGTGTCCCTGTGTCCCTTGGGGTGTCCTCGGGGTGTCCCCAATCTTTTGGGGTGTCCCTGGGTCCTCCCTGGTCTTTTGGGGTGTCCCTGGGTCCCTCGGGGTGTCCCCAATCTTTCGGGGTGTCCCTGGGTCTTTTGGGGTGTCCCTGGGTCCCTCGGGGTGTCCCTGGGTCCTCCCTGGTCTTTTGGGGTGTCCTCGGGGTGTCCCTGTGTCCCTTGGGGTGTCCTCGGGGTGTCCCCAATCTTTTGGGGTGTCCCTGGGTCCCTCGGGGTGTCCCTGGGTCCCTTGGGGTGTCCTTGGGGTGTCCCCAATCTTTTGGGGTGTCCCTGGGTCCCTTGGGGTGTTCTCGGGGTGTCCCCAATCTTTTGGGGTGTCCCTGGGTCTTTCGGGGTGTCCCTGGGTCCCTTGGGGTGTTCTCGGGGTGTCCCCAATCTTTTGGGGTGTCCCTGGGTCCTCCCTGGTCTTTTGGGGTGTCCCTGGGTCCCTCGGGGTGTCCCCAATCTTTCGGGGTGTCACTGGGTTCCCCCCCCCCCCCCCGCCGCTGCAGCTCCCCGGGGCGCCCCTGGGTCCCTCGGCCACCCCCCCCCAGTCCCAGTCCCGCCCCAGTTCCGCCCCAGTTCCTCCCAGTTCCTCCCAGTTCCCGGCCTCAACCGGTCGGAGCGGTCCCGGGTCCCCGCGGGTCCGCCCAGTTCCACCCCAGTTTTACACCACTGGGCCCAGTAAGACCAGTTCCACCTCTGCTTGCATCAGCGACCCCCAAACCAGTTACGCCCCAGTTCCACCACCGAGGCTGAGCCCCACCCCAGTTCCATCCCAGTTCACCCCAGTTGCACCCCAGTTCCATCCCAGTTCCACCACCGAGGCTGAGCCCCACCCCAGTTCCATCCCAGTTCACCCCAGTTGCACCCCAGTTCCATCCCAGTTCCACCACCGAGGCTGAGCCCCACCCCAGTTACATCCCAGTTCACCCCAGTTACGCCACTGGGTCTGGGCTGCTCCCCAGTTCCTCTCCAGTTACACCCCAGTTCACCCCAGTTACGCTGCTGGCTCGGGGTCACATCCCAGTTACACCCCAGTTCCTCCCCAGTTTCACCACTGGGTCTGAGTTGCACCCCAGTTCCTCCCCAGTTACATCCCAGTTCACCCCAGTTTCGCAACTGGGTCTGGGCTGCTCCCCAGTTACAGCCCAGTTACACCACTGGGTCGGGGTCACACCCCAGTTGCACCCCAGTTCACCCCAGTTGCACCCCAGTTCCATCCCAGTTCCACCACTGAGGCTGAGCCCCACTCCAGTTACATCCCAGTTCACCCCAGTTGCATCCCAGTTACACCACTGGGTCGGGGTCACACCCCAGTTCCTCCCCAGTTCCCCCCAGTTTCACCACTGGGTCCGGGCTGCTCCCCAGTTCCTCCCAGGTTACGCCACTGGCTCGGGGTCACATCTCCCAGTTCCTCCCCAGTTACATCCCAGTTCACCCCAGTTACGACACTGGGTCTGGGCTGCACCCCAGTTACATCCCAGTTCACCCCAGTTGCATCCCAGTTACACCACTGGGTCGGGGTCACACCCCAGTTCCTCCCCAGTTTCGCAACTGGGTCTGGGCTGCTCCCCAGTTTCTCCCCAGTTCCTCCCCAGTTCCATCCCAGTTACACCACTGGGTCGGGGTCACACCCCAGTTCCATCCCAGTTCCACTTCAGTTCCATCCCAGTTCCTCCCCAGTTCACCCCAGTTTCGCAACTGGGTTTGGGCTGCACCCCAGTTGCACCCCGGTTGCACCCCAGTTACATCCCAGTTCACCCCAGTTACACCACTGGATCTGGGCTGCTCCCCAGTTACACCCCGGTTCCTCCCCAGTTCACCCCAGTTACACCCCAGTTCCGTCCCAGTTACATCCCAGTTCCCCCACTGGGTCTGGGCCCCGTCCCAGTTCCTCCCCAGTTCACCCCAGTTTACACCAGTACCCCTCGGCCCAGCACCCTTTTACACCCCTGATCCAGTACTGGGCCCAGTACGACCAGTTACACCCCAGTTTAAGCCCCGCCACCAGTTTGGAACACTGGGTTTGGCCCCACCCCAGTTACACCCCAGTTTACACCACTGGGCTTGGCCCCTCATCCCAGTTACCCCCAGTTTACACCACTGGGTTTGACCCCCACCCCAGTTACACCCCAGTTTACACCACTGGGCTTTGCCCACACCCCAGTTACCCCAGTTTGGAACACTGGGTTTGACCCCCACCCCAGTTACACCCCAGTTTACATCACTGGGCTTGGCCCCCCGCACCAGTTACCCCCAGTTTAAACCATCGGGCTTGGCTCCCCGCACCAGTTACATCCCAGTTTGGACCACTGGGTTTGGCCCTCCATCCCAGTTACCCCAGTTTACACCACTGGGCTCTCCCCAGTGCTCCCAGTACTCCCAGTCCCCCCCAGTACTCCCAGTCCCCCCCAGTACTCCCAGTTCCCCCCCAGTCCCCCCCAGTACTCCCAGTTCTCCCCCAGTACTCCCAGTCCCCCCCAGTACTCCCAGTTCCCCCCCAGTACTCCCAGTCCCCCCCAGTCCCCCCCAGTACTCCCAGTCCCCCCAGTACTCCCAGTTCCCCCCCAGTACTCCCAGTCCCCCCCAGTTCCCCCCCAGTACTCCCAGTTCCCCCCCAGTACTCCCAGCCCCCCCAGTACTCCCAGTCCCCCCCAGTACTCCCAGTCCCTCCCAGTTCCCCCCCAGTACTCCAGGTCCCCCCAGTACTCCCAGTCCCCCCCAGTACTCCCAGTACTCCCAGTTCCCCCCCAGTACTCCCAGTCCCCCCAGTACTCCCAGTCCCCCCCAGTACTCCCAGTCCCTCCCAGTTCCCCCCCAGTACTCCCAGTCCCCCCAGTACTCCCAGTCCCCCCCAGTTCCCCCCCAGTACTCCCAGTCCCCCCCAGTACTCCCAGTACTCCCAGTTCCCCCCCAGTACTCCCAGTCCCCCCAGTACTCCCAGTCCCCCCCAGCCCCCCCAGTACTCCCAGTCCCCCCCAGTACTCCCAGTCCCCCCAGTACTCCCAGTCCCCCCCAGTACTCCCAGTCCCTCCCAGTTCCCCCCCAGTACTCCCAGTCCCCCCCAGTACTCCCAGTTCCCCCCCAGTACTCCCAGTACTCCCAGTTCACCACGCCCCGCGCCGGGGCAGCACCTTTATTGACACCAGTTGCAGCTCCCAGTATGGCCCAGTTGGGCACTGGGACGGCCCCCGCCCCCCCCCCCCGGGACCCCCCAGTGTCAGCACGGGGCACCCCAAAAGGGAGCCGGGTGTCACGGGGACCCCCCAGCACCCCAAAACCCCCCCCGGGACCCCCCAAATGTGCCCCCACGGGGGACCCTGGTGTTTGGGGCACCCCAAAAGGGACCCCAGGGACCCCCCAGCACCCCAAAACCCCCCTGTAACCCCCCAGGGACCCCCCCAGCACCCCACAAGGGACCCCAGGGACCCCCCAGCACCCCAAAACCCCCCTGTAACCCCCCAGTGCCCCGCCCAGCACCCCAAAACCCCTCTGTGCCCCCCAGGGACCCCCCCAGCACCCCAAAATCCCCCTATGCCCCCCCCAGCACCCCAAACCCCCCCCCCGGCCCCCCCAAATGTGCCCCCATGGGGGACCCTGGCGTCTGAGTGCCCCCCAAAAGGGACCCCAGGGCCCCCCCAGCACCCCAAAATCCCCCCAGCATCCTAAACCCCCCCCAGCCCCCCCAAATGTGTCACTACGGGGGACCCTGGTGTTTGGGGGACCCCCAAAAGGGACCCCAGTGCCCCCCCCAGCACCCCAAAACCCCCCTGTAACCCCCAAGTGCTCCCCCAGCACCCCAAAACCCCCCAGGCCCCTCCAAATGTGCCCCCACGGGGTTCCCCGGTGTTGGGGGGGGGGTCCCCGGTTTTTGGGGGGGTGCCCCAGTGTTGGGGGGGTCCCCGGTGTTGCAGGGGTCCCCCAGTGTTTGTGGGGGGTTCCCAGGTGTTTGGGGAGGGTTCCCCGGTTTTTTTGGGGGGGGTTCCCCAGTGTTTGGGGGGTTCCCCAGTATTGGGGGGGTTCCCCGGTTTTTGGGGGGGGGTTCCCCAGTTTTTTTGGGGGGGGTTCCCCGGTTTTTGGGGGGGGTTCCTTGGTTTTTTTTGGGGGGGGTCCCCGGTGTTGGGGTGGGGTTCCCTGGTTTTTTGGGGGAGGTTCCCCGGTTTTTGTTGGGGGGAGGTTCCCCGTTTTTTTTGGGGGGGGGGGGTTCCCCGTTTTTTTGGGGGGGTTCCCCGGTGTTGGGGGGGGTTCCTCGGTTTTTTGGGGGAGGTTCCCCGGTTTTTTTGGGGGGGGGGTCCCCGGTTTTTGTTGGGGTGGGGTTCCCCGGTGTTGGGGTGGGGTTCCCCGGTGTTTGGGGGGGGGGGGTCCCGTTTTTTGGGGGGTGGGGTTCCCCAGTTTTTGTTGGGGTGGGGTTCCCCGGTGTTGGGGTTGGGTTCCCCGGTGTTTGGGGGGGGGTGTTCCCCATTTTTGGGGGAGGTTCCCCGGTTTTTTTGGGGGGGGGTTCCCCGCTGTTGGGGTGGGGTTCCCCAGTGTTTGGGGGGGGGGGGTTCCCCGTTTTTGGGCCCCCCTCAGATGGCGACGCTGTTCTCCACGCAGGCGGGGTCGAGGTAGGGGTAGGGCAGGGGCAGCCCCGCGTTGCGGCGCCGGATGCGGCGGGAGATGGCGGCCAGGCGCTGCTGGAAGCGCCGCATCAGGCGCCGCGGGGCCTGCTCCACAAAGTGCCGCTCGGGGTAACAGCCCAGCGGGCGCTGGGGGCAAAGGGCACGCAGGGGTCACGCTGGGGTCACGCTGGGGTCATGCCGGGGGTCGAGGGTCACGGGGGGGGCAGGGGTCATGGAGGAGGGGAAGGGGGGGTTGGGGGTAGGGAGGGGCTAGGGAAGGGCCTGGAGGTGGGGGGGGGGGTCAGGGATCAGAGGGGGTCATGAGGGGTCAGGGGTCATGGAGGGCAGAGGTCACGGGGGGTCAGGGGTCATGGGGGGGGAAGGGGGGGTTGGGGGCAGGGAGGGGCTAGGGAAGGGCCTGGAAATGGTGGTGGGGTCACCTGGGGGTCAGAGGGGGTCATGAGGGGTCAGGGGTCATGGAGGGCAGAGGTCACGGGGGGTCAGGGGTCATGGGGGGGGAAGGGGGGGTTGGGGGCAGGGAGGGCCTAGGGAAGGGCCTGGAGGTGGTGGGGGCACCTGGGGGTCAGGGGTCAGAGGGGGTCATGGGGGGGCAGGGGTCACAGGGGGGTTGGGGGGGTCACAGGGGTCATGAGGGGTTGAGGGGGGTCATGGGGCAGGGGTCACAGGAGGGGTCATGGGGGTCACAGGGGGGTCATGGGGGTTGGGGGGTCATGGGACAGGGGTCACAGGGCAGGGGTCACAGGGGGTCACAGGGCATCACAGGGGTCATGGGGTCACAGGGATCAGGGGTCACGGGGCATCACAGGGATCATGGGGGGTCACAGGGATCAGGGGTCACGGGGGGTCACAGGAGAGGTCATGGGGGGTTCACAGGGGGAGAGGTCACAGGAGGGGTCACGGGGGGGGGGGGGTGTGCTCCCAGGATGGGGGTTGGGTGCAGGGGGGGTGCCCCAGGGTGAGGGCGTGCGGTGTGAGGGTGCCCCCCCCCGTGTCCGTGGGTGCCCCCCCATGTCCCCCTCCCCCCGTGTGTAGGTGCCCCCCCCGTGTCCCCCCCCGTGTGTGGGTGCCCCCCCCATGTCCCCCTCCCCCCGTGTCCATGGGTGCCCCCCCGTGTCCCTCCCCCCGTGTGTGGGTGCCCCCCCCATGTCCCCCTCCCCCCGTGTCCGTGGGTGCCCCCCCCGTGTCTCCCCCCCATGTCCGTGGGTGCTCCCCCATGTCCCCCTCCCCCCGTGTCCGTGGGTGCCCCCCCCCGTGTCCATGGGTGCCCCCCCCGTGTCCCTCCCCCCATGTCCGTGGGTGCCCCCCCCCGTGTCCGTGGGTGCCCCCCCCGTGTCTCCCCCCCATGTCCGTGGGTGCCCCCCCCCGTGCCGGTGCCCCCCAGCACCCACCATGTCGCGGGGTTCGTTGCGCAGCACCCAGAGGACGCCGAGGGCCAGGGCCGAGCTGTTCATGGCGGGCAGCGCCCCCAGCACCTCCCGCTCCGACAGCGGCGCCTTCGTCTGGGGGGGGGGGGCGGCGCATGGCGGGGGGCATGTTGGGCATGAAGGCACCCAGCTCGAACTGGGGGGGCACGGGGGGGGTCAGGGGGGGGGGGCACCGCCTGTGCACGGCACCCGCTGCCCCCCTGTGGCACCCACAGCACCCACTGCCCCCCCCCCACGGCACCCACAGCACCCGCTGCCCCCCCCCACGGCACCCACAGCCCCCCCATGGCACCCACAGCACCCGCTGCCCCCCCGTGGCACCCACAGCCCCCCCCCCCGGCACCCCACGGCCCCCACTCCCCCCCCCAGCACCCCATGGCACCCCTATGGCCCCCCCCTCAGCACCCCCAGCCCCCCCACGGCACCCACAGCCCCTCCAGCACCCCCTACCCCCCCCCAGCACCCATGGGTCATGGAGGGAGCCCCCCCCCAGCACCCACAGCCCCCCATGGCCCCCCCTCAGCCCCCCCCCAGCACCCCCAGGTCATGGAGGGAGCCCCCCCCCCCCCAGCACCCAGGGGTTCATTGGGGTGCCCCCCCCCAGGACACCCTGGGGTTCAGGGGGGGCACCCTGGGGGTCGGGGGTGGGGGGGCACCCATAGTTTAAAGAAGGGGTCACCCCTGGGTTTGGGGGTGCCCCCCCAGCTGAAGCGGTGTCACCCATGGGTGGGGGGGTGCCCCCCCCGGGGGGTTTGGGCTGTTCTCCCCCCCCCAGAATTTTGGGGTGCCCGCCCCCGGGTTTTAGGCTGTTCTCCCCCCCCTGGGGTTTTGGGGTGCCCGCCCCCAGGTTTTGGGGTGTTCTCCCCCCCGGGTTTTGGGCTGTTCTCCCCCCCAGGTTTTTGGGGTGCCCCCCCGGGTTTTGGGGTGCTCTCCCCCCTTGGGGTTTTGGGGTGCTCTCCCCCCAGAATTTTGGGGTGCCCCCCCGGGTTTTGGGGTGCCCGCCCCCGGGTTTTGGGGTGTTCTCCCCCTCCCAGGATTTTGGGGTGCCCCCCCCGGTTTTGGGGTGCCCGCACCTGGCCGCTGTTGGTGGCGGCGTGGTGGGCGGAGCAGCTGTAGATCACCATGGTCACGAAGGTCACCAGGGAGCGCCGGCGGGTCAGGCGGGACGGCACCCCTGGGGGGCAGGGGTCAGGGGTCACGGGGGGGTCAGGGGTCACGGGGGTCAGGGGACACGGGGGTCAGGGGACACGGGGGTCAGGGGACACGGGGGCGTGAGGGAGTCAGGGGGTCACAGGAGGTCAGGGTCACCAGGGAGCAGGGGTCGGGGGGGTCAGGGGTCACAGGGGTCATGAGGGGTCAGGGGTCAGAGATCACAGGGGGATCAGGGGAGGTCAGGGGAGGGGTCAGGGGGTCACAGGTCACAGGGGGTGAGGGGATGGGGTCACAGGAGGTCAGGGTCACAAGGGGTCAGGGGGTAGTGAATCAGGGGACAGAGGTCACAGGGGTCAGAGATCACAGGGGGTCAGGGGGTCAGAGGTCACAGGGGGTCAGGGGGTTGGGGGACAGGGGTCACAGGAGGTTGGGGTCACCAGGGAGCAGGGGTCATGGGGGGTCGGGGGCCACAGGGGGGTCAGGGGAGGTCATGGGAGGGGGCAGGGGAGGTCACAGGTCACAGGGGGTGAGGGGGTCGGGGGATGGGGTTACAGGAGGTCGGGGTCACCAGGGGTCAGGGGTCACAAGGGGTCAGGGGGTAGTGGATCAGGGGACAGGGGTCACAGGGGGTAGGGGTCACATGGGTCAGGGGTCACAAGGGTCAAGGCAGGTCACAGGGGAGTCAGGAGCACAGAGGGGTCAGGGGTCACAGGGGTCATGCAGGGGTCACAGGGGGTGATGGGGTCAGGGGTCACACGGGGTCACGTGAAGGATACAAGGTCATGGTGGTCATAGGGCAAAGGTCAGGGGTCACATGAAAGTTATAGGGGTGACGGGTCACGTGAGGGTTACAGGGGTCACACGGGGTCACACGCTCGCCTGGGGTCACAGGGGGTCAGGAGGTCACAGAGGGGTCACAGAGGGGTCACGGGGGGGTCACGGGGGGGTCACCTGAGCTGCGGCGGCCCAGGAAGCCCTTGTGGAAGATCTCGCCCACCCAGGCCTGCAGCTCGGGGTCGTCTCGCACGGCGGCGTCGCACGGGTAATAGTGCTGCACCACGCCCCGCACGAAGCTGGGGGCAGGGGTCAGGGGGCGCGCTGCCCCTCCCCCGCCCCTCGCACGAGGGGGCACGAGGGGCCGCGCGGGGGCAGGGGAGGACGCGCGAGGACGCACGAGGACGCACGAGGGCACGCGGGGACGCGCAAAAGCGCACGAGAGGACGCGCAGAGACGTGGGAAGGACGATGGGGACGCGCACGAGGGCGCACGAGGAGGCAGGGTGCACGCACGGGGACGTGCAAGAGAGTACGCGAGGTCTGGCGAGGACGCACGAGGGTGCACAAGAGAACACGGGGGGGGGGCACAAGGATGCACGGGGACGCACGAGGAGACGCCTGAGGGTGGGCGAGGATGCACGAGAGGGTGCACGAGGCCGCACAAAGATGCGCAAGGAGACAGGAGGGGATGCCTGAGGGTGAACGAGGACGCACGGGGATGCACAAAGATGCACAAGGGGATGGGACGACACGTGAGAAAGCACAAGGGTGCACAAGAGCACACGGGGGGGGCACGAGGACGCACAAGGAGACAGCAGGAGACAGGAGCACGCACGAGGACACACGAGGGGACAGGACGACGCACGAGGTGACACGAGAGAGCACAAGAGGGGGCACAAGGGAACAGGGGAATGCACGAGGATGCACAAGGACACACGAGGGGACGCAGAACGGGGCACAAGGACGCGCGAGGGTGCATGACGGGACACAAGGGGACGCATGAGGATACACAAGGACACACGAGGGGACGCACGAGGATACACGAGAGAACACAGGAGGGGGCATGAGGAGACCAGGGGACGCACGAGGATGCACGAGGGAACACAGGAAGGGATGCGAGGACGCATGAGGGGACACGAGGGAACACAGGAAGGGACATGAGGGCACACGAGGGGACACAAGAGGACACACGAAGGGACGTGAAACACACGAGGATGCACGAGGGGAGACAGGAAGGGACGCAAGGACGCACGAGGGGACGCAAGGGAACACAAGAGGGCACAGGAAGCACAAGAACACACGAGGGGACACAGGAAAGGACACGAGAATGCACGAAGGGACACGAGGGGACACGAGGCCGCACAAGGGGACACGAGGCTGCACGAGGGGACACAGAAAGGGACGCGAGGGGACACAAGGGGAACACGAGGGGGACACGAGGCTGCACGAGGGGACACGAGGGGACACAGAAAGGGACGCGAGAACGCACGAAGGGACACGAGGGGACACGGAAAGGGATGCGAGGGGACACGAGGGGAACACGAGGGGACACAGGAAAGGACACGAGAACGCACGAAGGGACACGAGGGGACACGAGGCCGCACAAGGGGACATGAGGCTGCACGAGGGGACACGGAAAGGGACGCGAGGGGACACGAGGGGACACGGAAAGGGACGCGAGGCCGCACCTGCGGATGGCGGCCCAGATGCGCCGCGCGTCCTCGGCGAAGTGGTAGCGCCGGGTGCGGGTGACGCCGCGGCGCCGCAGGTCCCGGGGCAGCACCAGGGCGGCGTAACGGAGCTCGCGCAGCCCCCGCGCCACCAACCGCAGCAGCCCCCGGCGCCCCAGGGCCACCGCCTGCGCCAGCGCTCAGTGCCACCAACTGCACCCCGAACCCCTAAACACCCCGGGGGGACCCCCGAACCCCTAAACACCCCGGGGGGACCCCCGAACCCCTAAACACCCCGGGGGGACCCCCCCGAACCAACCCCAACACCCTGAATTCCCCCTGAAACCCCCCAAAATCAACCCCGAGACCCCGAATCCCCCCCAAACCCAACCCCAAATCCCCCCCAGACCCCCCAAAACACCCAAGATCCCCCAAACCAGCCCCAAATCCTCCCAAGACCCCCCCAACCCCCCAAAAATTCACCCGAATCCCCCCCAGCACCCATAACACTCCCCAGCACCCACATCCCCCCCAGCACCCACAACCCCACCCCCCCAGCACCCACCACCCAACACCCACACCCCCCCCAGCACCCACAACCCCCCCAGCACCCAGCACCCACAACCCCACCCCCCCCCAGCACCCACTCCCCAGCACCCAGCACCCAGCACCCCCCCCAGCACCCAGCACCCACTCCCCAGCACCCAGCACCCAGCACCCAGCACCCACACCCCCCCCAGCACCCAGCACCCCCCCCAGCACCCAGCACCCACACCCCCCCCCAGCACCCAGCACCCACAACCCCACCCCCAGCACCCAGCACCCACAACCCCACCCCCCCCAGCACCCAGCACCCACAACCCCACCCCCCCCAGCACCCAGCACCCACAACCCCCCCAGCACCCAGCACCCACAACCTCCCCAGCACCCAGCACCCACAACCTCCCCAGCACCCAGCACCCACTCCCCAGCACCCCCCCAGCACCCAGCACCCACCCTGTCGAAGACGCCGCCGGGGTTGAGCAGGAACCTCCTGGCCAGGGTGCCGATGTGCACCGTGAACCGCGTGTGCGGCACCAGCAGCTGCGCGTGCCGGGGGGGGGGAACGACACCCATGGGTGCTGGGGGCCGGGGGGGGCCACGCACACACACACACCCCCCCCGGGGACCCCCCCAAGCACCCCTGGGACACCCCCCCACCCCCCCCCAGACACTGGGGGCCCGTGGGTGCTGGGGGTGCCCCCACGTCTGGGACCCATGCGCACCCCTGGGTGCCCCCCCCCGGACAAGGGGTCCCCTCCTGACACCAGGGTGCCCCCCCCACCCCAACACCAGGGTGCGCCCCCCCCCAGGCACTGGGTGCCCCCCCTTGACACCAGGGTGCCCCCCCCAACGCCAGGGTGCCCCCCCCAGGGTGCCCCCTCCACCTCAACACCAGGGTGCTCCCCCCCTGTGCCCCCCCCCAGGTCCCCCCTCCCCCCAGGGTGCCTCCCCAGGGTGCCCCCCTTCCCCCCCCCCAGGTCCCCCCTCCCCCCAGGATGCCCCCCCCACCAAGGTGCCCTCTCACCCCCAGTGCCCCCCCCCCAGGGTGCTCCCTCCCCCCACTGCCCCCCCAGGGTGCCCCCTCCCACCTCAACACCAGGGTGCTCCCCCCCCAGGGTGCCCCCCCCTCCCAGGGTGCTCCCTCCCACCTCAACGCCACGGTGCTCCCCCCGTGCCCCCCCCAGGGTGCCCCCTCCCCCCACTGCCCCCCCCGGGTGCCCCCCTTCCCCCCCCCAGGGTGCTCCCCCCCCCCAGGGTGCCCCCCCCCCAGGTGCCCCTCTCCCAGGGTGATCCCCCCCCCCAGGGTGCCCCTTCCCCCCCCCCCCCAGGGTGCTCCCCCCCCACCCCCGGGTGCCCCTCTCCCAGGGTGCCCCTTCCCCCCCCCAGGATGCTCCCCCCTCCCAGGGTGCCCCTTCCCCCCCCCCAGGGTGCTCCCCCCCAGGGTGCTCCCCCCCCAGGTGCCCCTCTCCCAGGGTGCCCCCCCCCCCGGATGCCCCTTCCCCCCCCCAGGGTGCTCCCCCCCGCCCCCGGTGCCCCTCTCCCAGGGCGCTCCCCCCCCCCAGGGTGCTCCCCCCCACCCCCGGGTGCCCCTCTCCCAGGGTGCTCCCCCCTCCCAGGGTGCCCCCCTTCCCCCCCCCCCCAGGGTGCTCCCCCCCCGCCCCCGGGTGCCCCTCTCCCAGGGTGCTCCCCCCTCCCAGGGTGCTCCCCCCTCCCAGGGTGCCCCCCTTCCCCCCCCCGCAGGGTGCCCCCCTCCCCGGATGCCCCTTCCCCCCCCCCGGTGCTCCCCCCCCCCAGGGTGCCCCTTCCTCCCCCCGGATGCCCCTTCCCCCCCCCCCCCAGGGTGCTCCCCCCCGCCCCAGGTGCTCCCCCCCCCAGGGTGCCCCTTCCCCCCCCCCCCCAGGGTGCCCCCCGTACCTTGAAGAGGGGGTGCGGGGGGGGCAGGCGCCGCAGGGTGGCCATGGCGTACACCTCCCCCAGCAGGTGGGCGCGCAGGAGGTGGCTCAGCCCCTCGTGCACCTGGAACTCGGCGCTGCGCACCCACGCCTTGGCCAGCACCCACACCCAGGGGGGGTCCCCGGGCAGGAAGATGGGGCTGCGCGGCCCCCCCTGCTGCGACAGCTTTTGGGGGGGGGGGGGGGAGGGAGGGAAATAAGGGGGTCACCCCCGCTGCGCCCCCAAACCCGGCTGGGCCCCGAGCATGGTGACCTGACCTGCCCCCCACCCACCCACCCACCCAGCTGGGCACCCGGGTCCCCAAACCCCTAGGGGTGCCCCCCCAAACCCTGGGGGTCCCTGGCTGTGCCCCCCCAAACCCCTAGAAGTGCCCCCCCCAAACCCCTGGGGGTGCCCCCCCCCAAACCCTTGAGGGTCCCTGGCTGTACCCCCCCCAAACCCCTGGGGGTGCCCCCCCAAACCACTGGGGGTCCCTGGCTGTGCCCCCCCAAACCCATGGGGGTGCCCCCCCGAAGCCCATGGGAACCCCTGGCTGTACCCCGCCCCCAAAACCTTAGGGGTCCCTGGCTGTACCCCCCCCAAACCACTGGGGGTCCCTGGCTGTGCCCCCCCAAAACCCTGGGGGTGCCCCCCCAAACCCATGGGAACCACTGGGTGCCCCCCCAAACCCCTGGGGGTCCCTGGCTGTGCCCCCCCAAACCCATGGGAACCCCTGGGTGCCCCCCCAAACCCTTGAGGGTCCCTGGCTGTACCCCCCCCAAAACCCTGGGGGTGCCCCCCCAAACCCATGGGAACCCCTGGGTGCCCCCCCAAACCCCTGGGGGTCCCTGGCTGTGCCCCCCCAAACCCATAGGAACCCCTGGGTGCCCCCCCAAACCCCTGGGGGTCCCTGGCTGTGCCCCCCCAAACCCCTGGGGGTGCCCCCCCAAACCCATAGAAACCCCTGGATACCCCCCAAACCCCTGGCGGTCTCTAGCTGTGCCCCCCCAAACCCCTGCCTGTGCCCCCCCCCAGGTACCCCCCAACTTTCTGTGCCCCCCCCAAACCCCCAGAGCCCCCCCAAACTCCTGGGTGCCCCTCCCAAACCCCCAGAGCCTCCTCCCCCCCCCCCCAAACCTCCCGGGTGCCCCCCCCCATCACCCCCAGGTGCCCCCCCCAGCCCCCCCAAACCCCCCCAAACTCCTGGGTGCCCCCCCCAAACCCCCCGAGCCCCCCCAAACCCCACCTGGATGGCGATGGGCAGGAGCTGCCCGTCGGGGCGCTGGTGCAGCAGGCAGAGGGGCGCAGCCAGGTACGTGGGGTGCCCGTCGAGCCGCGCCGTGGGGAGCCCCTCCAGCACCCCGTAATCCGCCAGGTAGATGTTCCCCTCCTGGGGGGGGGTCACCCGGGAGTCCAGGACCCCCCAAAACCTCCTCCTCCCCCCCCCCCCCCATGACCCTCACCCCAGGAGGCTGAGACCCCCCCAAACCCTCCCATGACCCAGCCTCCCCGGCTGTTTGAGACACCCCAAAAATTGGGGTCCCCATGACACCCCCCCCCGGTATCTGGGAACCCCCAAACCCCCCCCATGACCCCCCCCCCAACCTCCCCATGACTCCCCCCCCCCCAGGCACCCAGGACCCCCCAAAAACTGGGGTCCCTGCAACCCCCCAACCCCCCCCACTGGGTGCCCAGAACACCCCAAAAACTGGGGGTCCCCATAACCCCCCCCGGGCACTCAGGACCCCCCCCAAGTGCCTGGGAACCCCCAAAACCCCCATGACACCCCCCAAGTGCCCAGGACCCCCCCCGAACCCCACACGACCCCCCCTTGGGCCCCCCCAAATCCCCCATGACCCCTCCTGGGGCCCCCCAAAACCCCTCCATGTCCCCCCCCCCGCAGGCACCTGGGCCCCCCCAAATCCCCCCATAACCCCCCTAGGGCCCCCCCAAACCCATCCATGCCCCCCCCCCCAGGGCACCTGGGACCCCCCGGGGTCCCCCCAAATCCCCTCCTACCCCCTCCCCGGCACCTGGGCCCCCCCAAACCCCCCCATAACCCCCCCCCAGGGTCCCCCCCAAATCCCCCCGACATTTTGGGGTGCAGGGGGGACCCCGACCTCCATCTCGCGCTGCAGGCAGGTGTGGGGGCCCAGGCTGGGCGCCACCATGGGGGGGGTGACGGGGAAGTTGGGGGGCAGGCGGGAGCAGCGGCGCAGCAGGACGGGGTTCACCCCGTTCAGGTACTGCTCCCCGAAAAAGGCGTCGTCCCGCCAGTGCTGCACCACGTACTCTGCGGGGAACCCACGTCTGGGGCACCCCAAAAACTGGGGGCACCCCCAAACCCCCAACGTGCACGCACACACCCCCCCGCCAAAACACCTGGGTTCTCCCCAAAACCCGGCATCTGGGGCCCCCCCCAAACACCTGGGGCACCCCAAAATCCAGCACGTGGGTACCCTCAAACACCTGGGGCACCCCAAAATCCAGGGCTACCCCAAAACACCTGGGTCCCCCCATGTTGTCATCACACCCCCCCCCCCCCGGGTCCCCCCAAAGCTCAGATCCCCCCCCCAAGGTCCCCCCAGACACTTGTGCCCCCCCCCCATGAGCCGCACGTCCCCCCAGGTCCCCCCCCAGGTCCCCCCAAATCTCCTGTGTCCCCCCCAGGTCCCTTCCACACCACCCCCTCCTCAGCCCCTGTGCCCCCCCCCGCGTCCCCCCCCCCATGTCCCCTGTTCTCCCCATCCCCCCTGTGCCCCCCATGTCCCTTCTGTCCCCCCCCCATTTCCCACGTGCCCCCCCGTCCCCCCTCATGTCATCCCCCACGTCCCCTGTCCCCCCAGATCCCCCCTGCCCCCTGTGCCCCCCCCCCCCAGGTCCCCTGTCCCCTTCGTGTCCCTCCCCTGTCCCCCCATACCCCCCCCCACCTCCTGTGCCCCCCCACATCCCCTGTGCCCCCCATCCCCCGCCATCCCCCCATGTCCCCTGTCCCCCCCCACATCCCCTGTGCCCCCCCATCCCCTGTGCCCCCGTGCCCCCCATCCTGTCCCCCCCATGATGTCCCCCCCATGTCGTCCCCTGTCCCCCCCATCTCCCCCCGTCCCCCCATGTCCCCCCCGTCCCCCCCATGTCCCCCCCGCCATGTCCCCTGTCCCCCCCATGATGTCCCCCCCATGTCGTCCCCCGTCCCCCCCATCTCCCCCCGTCCCCCCATGTCCCCCCCCATGTCATCCCCCCCCATGTCCCCATATCCGCCCATGTCCCCCCCTGTCCCCCCCGTCCCCCCCCATGTTCCCTGTCCCCCCCTGTCCCCCCCATGTCCCCCCCCATGTCCCCTGTCCCCCCCATGTCCCCCCCCCGTCCCCCCCCATGTCCCCTGTCCCCCCCATGTCCCCCCCCCATCCCCCCCCATGTTCCCTGTCCCCCCCATGTCCCCCCCATGTCCCCCCCCATGTTCCCTGTCCCCCCCATGTCCCCCCCCCCATCCCCCCCCATGTTCCCTGTCCCCCCCATGTCCCCCCCCCCCGTCCCCCCCCATGTCCCCCCCCGCCCCCCCCCACCGGTGACGGGGGTGTGGAAGCAGCAGAACAGGCGGGTGATGGCCTCCAGGCTGGGCCACGAGCTGGGACGGTCCAGGAACCCCCGGAGCTTGGAGTCCAGGTTCCTGGGGGGCACGGGGGGCGTGGGGGGTGTGGGGGGACACGGGGGGGCACAGGGGGGGACGGAGGGGACAGGGGGTGTGGGGGGGCACGGGGGGCGTGGGGGGGGCACGGGGGGGGATGGAGGGGACAGGGGGGCACAGGGGGGGCACAGGGGGGGTGGGGAGGGCAGGGGGTGGGGGGGCACAGGGGGGCACGGGGGGTGTGGGGGGGCACGGGGGGGACGGGGGGGACAGGGGGTGTGGGGGGCACGGGGGCGTGGGGAGGGCAGGGGACATGGGGGGTGGGGGGGGGGCAGGGGTGGGGGGCACAGGGGACACGGGGGGTGTGGGGGGGCACAGGGAACATGGGGGGGACAGAGGACATGGGGGGGCACGGGGGGGGATAGAGGAGCGTGGAGGGGGGGACAGGGGGGCGTGGGGACACAGGGGGGCACCAGGGGATGTGGGGGGGATGTGGCTCGGGGACAGGGGGGACACGGGGGGATGTGGGGGGGGGGGACGTGGCTCGGGGACGGGGGGGACACGGGGGGGGACACGGGGGGGGGGGGGGGCACAGACGAGTGCGGAGGGGGGACAGGGGGGCGTAGGGACACGGGGGGGGGGCACCAGGGGACGGGGGGGGGGGGGACAGGATGCGGCTCGGGACACGGGGGGGGGGGGACACGGGGGGGCAGGATTTGGGGGGGGTGTTGGGGTCAGGCAGGGCTCAGAGGTCAGAGGTCAGAGGTCAGAGGTGAGACTCACGCAGCGCCCGCCCGCAGGTAGAAGGCGGCGGCCTTGGGCAGGGAGTACTGCAGGTCGGGGTCCGGGGGGGTCCCCAGGGGCAGCGCCCAGGGCAGCCCGGGGGCGAAGCGGGAAAACCTGGGGGGTGACAACGGGGGGGGGGGGGCGACAACGGGGGGGGGGGCGACAACGGGGGGGGGGGGGGCGACAACGGGGGGCATTAACAGGGGGCAACAAGGGGTGACACCACGGGGGGACGGCAATACCCCCCCCCCAGGGTGCCAGCCCCCCCCCCACTGCACCCCAGGGAGGGACTGGGGGGTCCCCCAGGGTCGGGGGAGGGGGTGGGGGGGGGGGGTTGGGGTGCCGGGGGGGGCTCACCGGTAGCGCCGGCGCTGCTGGGCGAGGTGGCGGCGGCGGAGGCGCTGGAGCAGCGGGTGACGTTCCTGCGCCGGCGTCTTGGCTGAGGGGGGGGCGCCCGTCAGGGGTGCGGGGGGGCACCCGTTACAGATACAGGGGGGTGAGGGGCACCCAGGGGTGTTGGGGGGGGCACCCATTACAGATACAGGGGGGTGGGGGGCACCCAGGGGTCTGGGGGGGGGCACCCGTTACAGATACAGGGGGGCGGGGGGCACCCAGGGGTGTTGGGGGGGGGCACCCATTACAGACACAGGGGGGTGGGGGGCACCCAGGGGTCTGGGGGGGGGCACCCATTACAGACACAGGGGGGGGGGGGGCACCCAGGGGTGTTGGGGGGGGGGCACCCATTACAGACACAGGGACGTGGGGGGCACCCAGGAGTCGGGGGGAGGGGGGGGGCACCTGTCAGGGACATGGGTGGGGGGGCACCCAGGGGTCTGGGGGGGGGGGGGGACGGACACGACGACACCCATCAGGGACGCAGGTGGGTGGCGGGGACCCAGAGGGCTGGGGAGGCACCCAGGGGTCTGGGGGGGGGGGCACCCATCAGGGACACAGGTTGGGGGGGACCCAGGGGCGTCGGGGGGGCACCCAGGGGTGTCGGGGGGGGCACCTGTGCCCTCGGCCAGCTCCCAGGTGCCGTAGCCCTGCAGCCAGCGGTAGCAGGGGAAGTGGAACGGCCCGGGGGGGTCCTCGTCATCGTCCTCGTCATCGCCCACGTCACCCGCGACGTCGTCGTCACCCGCGACGTCATCGTCGTCCTCCTCGTCCTCGGCGTCGCTCTCCTCCTCGGCGACCCAAGCGTCGTCATCGACGTCACCGGCGGCGGCGGCGTCATCGGCCGGGTCATCGGCGGCGTCATCGGCGTCCCCCTCGGCCGCCTCGTCCTCCTCGCTGTCGGACGCGTCCTCGTCGTCGCTCGTGTCCTCCTCGTCGCTCGCGGCGGCGTCCCCGTCCTCCTCGGCGCAGGCGGCTCCGTACGCGGGCGCGACGTCGTCACCGGGCGCGTCGTCATCGGGCGCGTCGTCACCGGGCGCGGCCCCGTCCCGCCAGACGCGCAGCCCCTCCAGGAACCAGGCGCTCTCGGGGAGGGTCCCGAACGGCTCCTTGTGCACCCGCACCAGCAGCAGCCGCCCCAGCGCCCGCGGGGCCGCCACCACGTACTCGCCCCGCTGCGGGGACACGGGGACGGCGTCAGGGGCACCGCCATGGGGACACGGGGATGGCGTCAGGGGCACCGCCATGGGGACACGGGGACGGGGCGGGGGGGGGGACACGGGGATGGCGTCAGGGGCACCGCCATGGGGACACGGGGACGGGGGGGGGGCGGGGACACGGGGACGGCGTCAGGGGCACCGCCATGGGGACACGGGGACGGGGCGGGGGGGGGACACGGGGATGGCGTCAGGGCCACCGCCATGGGGACACGGGGACGGGGGACACGGGGACGGCGTCAGGGCCACCACCATGGGGACACTGGAACATGGGGGGGACATGAGGGGGACATGGGGGGGACACAGGGATGGCGTCAGGGCCACTGCTATGGGGACACGGGAATGTGGGGGGGACATGGGGGGGACACGGGGACGGTGTCAGGGCCACCGCCGTGGGGACATGGGGATGCAGGGGGGACGTGGGGACATGGGGACAGTGTCAGGGCCACCACCATGGGGGACACAGAGACATGGGGGGGACATGAGGGGGACACAGGGACAGTGTCAGGGCCACCGCCGGGGGGGACACAGGGACGGCGTTGGGGCCACTGCCGGGGGGGACATGGGGATGTGGGGGGGACACAAGGACATGGGGGGGGACACGGGGATGGCGTCAGGGCCACCGCCATGGGGACATGGGGACGGGGCGGGACACAAGGACACAGGGATGGCGTCAGGGCCACCACCATGGGGGACACTGGGACATGGGGGGGGACACGGGGACAGCGTCAGGGCCCCCACCACAACATGGGGACATGGGTAGGTGGGGGGGACACAAGGACGTGGGGGGGACACGGGGATGGCATCAGGGCCACCACAGGGACACGGAGAGGGACATGGAGTGGGGACAGCATCAGGGCCACCACCACAGGGACACGGGGGGGGGGGGACACGGGGACAGCATCAGTGCCACCGCGGGGACAGGGGGACACGAGGGACAGAGAGAACGTGGGGACAGTGTCAGGGCCCCCACCCCAGGGACACAGGGACAAGGGGGGGACAGCACCAGTGCCACCACCCCAAGGACGTGGGGACAGCGTGGCATCGGCACGTGGAACTCAGCTGGCAGGGGACAGCGTCACCGTGGCACCGTCACCATCGCCGCGGCACCGTCACCGTGGCGCCGCCATCACGTCACCGTCACCATTGCGTCACCATCGGCATTGCCACGTCACCGCCGTGTCACCGCTTGCCCCGCTGCCAGACGGTGCCGCCGCCACGGCGTCATCGCTGCTGCCATTGCGTCACCGCCACCACCATCGCTGCGTCACCGCCACCGCGTCACCACCACCACGTCACCACCACCCTGTCACCATCGCCGTGTCACCACCGCACAGCACTTATCCCACTGCCGGACAATGCCACCGCGTCACCGCCACCCAGCGACGCTGTCCCCGTGTCTGTCCCCCCCAAACCAGGACGGGGGCTCAGCTCTGGGCACCCCCCCCACCCGTGTGTCCCCCCCAAAAGGGACCCGAGTGTCCCCGTGTCGCCCCCAAAGGCGACCCGTGTCATCCCCCCAAAACGGACGCGGGTGTCCCCGTGTCCTGTCCCCCCCCAGAGAGGACTCAGGTGTCCCTGTGGGTGTCCCCAAAAGGGACGTGAGCGTCCCCATGTCCCCCCAAAGGGGACCCGTGTTATCCCCCCCCAACAGGGACCCGGGTGTCCCCATCCCCCCCCCCGCAAAGGGACCCAGGTGTCCCCATTTGTGCCCCCCCCAAAAGGGAACCTGGGTGTCACCCCCCCCCCAAAAAAAAAGGGACCCAGGTGTCCCCTTCCCCCCCCAAAAGGGGACCTGGGTGTCACCCCCCCCAAAAAAAAGGGACCCAGGTGTCCCCATCTCCCTCCCCAAAAGGGGACCTGGGTGCCACCCCCCCCAAAAAAAAGGGACCCAGGTGTCCGCTGCCCCCCAAAGGGGGACCTGGGTGTCCCCATGTGCCCCCCAAAAGGGGACCTGGGTGCCACCCCCCCCAAAAAAAGGGACCTGGGTGTCCCCTTCCCCCCCGAAAAAGGGGACCTGGGTGTCACCCCCCCCCAAAAAAAGGGACCTGGGTGTCCCCTTCCCCCCCCAAAAAAAGGGACCTGGGTGTCCCCTTCCCCCCCCAAAAAAAAGGGATCTGGGTGTCACCCCACCCCCCAAAAAAAAGAGACCCAGGTGTCCGCTCCCCCCCAAAGGGACCCGGCTGTCCCCATGTGCCCCCCAAAAGGGGACCTGGGTGCCACCCCCCCCCCCCCCCAAAAAAAGGGACCTGGGTGTCCCCTTCCCCCCCCAAAAAGGGACCTGGGTGTCACCCCCCCAAAAAAAGGGACCTGGGTGTTCCCTTCCCCCCCCAAAAAGGGGACCTGGGTGTCACCCCACCCCCCAAACAAGGGACCTGGGTGTCCGCTCCCCCCCAAGAGGGACCCGGCTGTCCCTGTTCCCCCCCCTCAAAGAGGCCCCGGGTGTCGCCCCCCCCCCAGGGGACCCCTGTCCGTCCCGTCCCCCCCGTTTATCTCACCGAACCGCAGGCAAAGTCGAGTCCCCAGCGATCCAGCGGGGTACGGGGGCTCTTCCCGCGCGTCCCCACCAAGGTGACGGCGATCGTGTCCATGGTCCCGGCCAGGGCCTGAGGCCCGGTGCTCACCCGCACCCGGTACAGCGCCATGACACCCGCACCGCCGACCCGGAAGTTCTTCTGCGGGGGGGTCAGCCACGCCCCTTTGGCCCCCTCTCGCTAAGCCACGCCTCCCCGTCTAGGCCACGCCCCCACCGCCGGCGGCGCCATAGCAACTTCGTTGCTATGGCGCCGCCGGCGGTGGGGGCGTGGCCTAGAGAGTTGAAGGGGCGGTGCCAGCGAGGAGCTTCCGGTTACGCTGCGTCACTTCCGGCGGCGGCGGACGCGATGGATCCCGAGTTTGACGATGTCGTCTCGGTGGAAGACTTGATGGTGAGGCCCCGCCCCCCCACACACGGCGTGGACACGCCCACGCAGGCCACGTCCACCTCCCACCCCCCCCACCCCCCACGCGGCGACCCCCAACCCCGCGGAGCCGCTGGTTCCCCCCCCCCATCGTGGCCCCGCCCCCTTCGTGGCTCCGCCCCCTCTCGTGGCACCACTCCATCGTGGCCCCGCCCTCGTCATGGCTCCGCCCCCTCCGTGGCCACGCCCCCTCCACGGCCGCGCCCTCTGTGCCAATGGCTCCGTGGCTCCACCCCCTTTGTGGCACCGCCCCCTTTCTGGCTCCGCCCCCTCGTGGCTCCGCCCCCCTGCGGCTCCACCCCCTCGTGGCTCCGCCCCCTCGTGGCTCTGCCCCTCATCGCCCTGCCCCTCATGGCTCCGCCCCCATGGCTCCGCCCCTCGTGGCTCCACCCCCTCGTGGCCCCGCCCCCTCATCGCACTGCCCCTGCGTGGCTCCGCCCCCTCGTGGCTCCGCCCCCTCATCACTCCACCCCTCTGGCCCCGCCCCCTGAGCCCCAGGGTCGCGTGTAGCCCCGCCCACCTCTGGGCTAAGCCCCGCCCCCGCGGCTAAGCCCCGCCCCCGGTGCCCCCTTTCCTGCTCCCTGCCCCCCCCAGTGCCCTGCCCCCCCGTGACCTCCTGTGACCCCATGACCCCCCCGTGACCCCGTGACCTCCCGTGACCCCAGGCCCTGGAGCGGCGTTACGCAGAGGAGCGCCGGGGGGGGGAGGTGTCGCGGCGCTGCCAGTTCGAGTACGCGTGGGGGCTGGTCAGGAGCCCCTACGGGCAGGACGTGGCCCGCGGGGTGGCCCTGCTGCAAGGTGGGGGGCGGGGGGGGACACATGGGGGATGGGGGGGACATGGGGGGGATGGGGACGGGGGGTGGGGGGGGACACGGGGGGGGATGGGGGGGATGGGGACATGGGGGGGGACATGGGCTGGGGAGTGGGGGGGGATGGGGGGACATGGGGACATGGGGATGGGGGGGATGGGGGGGGGATGGGGACATGGGAGGACATGGGGACATGGGGGGGATGGGGGGGCCGGGGGGGGACAGGGGCCGGGGGGTGGGGGGGGCCTGCTGTGAAGTGGGGGAGGGGGGATGGATGGGGGGGGAACAGGGGGACACGGGGGGGGACACACAGAGGGACAGGGGATCGGGGGGATGGGGGGGGACATGGGGGGGAATGGGACACTGGGGACCCCCGGGGGGGGGAGGTGAGCAGGGGAGGGGGCTGCCAGCACAGCAGGGACTGACCTGGGTCCCCCCCCCCGTGTCGTCCCCCCCCCCCCGTGTCCCCAGAGCTGATGCCGAAGGGGACGAGGGAGGAGCAGCGCGACTACGTGTTCTACCTGGCGCTGGGGAACTATCGCCTCAAGGTGGGGGGGCACGGGGGGACAGGGGGATGGGGGGGCCATGGGGGGACACAGGGGGACAGGGGGGACAGGGGGATGGGGGGACACAGGGGGACAGGGGGGACAGGGGGATGGGGGGGACACGGGGGGACACAGGGCGGGGGAGGGGGGTGGGGACACCCCTGGGGACAGGGGGGTGGGGGACACGGGGATCCCGTCCTGACGGGGGGGGGTGTCCCCCGTGTCCCCTGTGTCCCCCGTGTCCCCTGTGTCCCCCCATGTCCTCCCCCCCCGTGTCCGTGGGGCAGGAGTACGAGCGGGCTCTGGGCCACGTGGAGCGGCTGCTGGGGGCCGAACCCCAAAACCCCCAGGGGCTGCGGCTGCGGCGCCTCATCCGCGACCGTATGCGCCGAGGTGAGACCCACACCGCGACCCACACCGCGACCCACAGCCCCACACCGCGACCCACTGTGACCCACAGCCCCACACCGCGACCCACAGCCCCACACCATGACCCACAGCCCCACACCGCGACCCACACCGCGACCCACAGCCCCACACCGCGACCCACTGTGACCCACAGCCCCACACCGCGACCCACAGCCCCACACCATGACCCACAGCCCCACACCGCGACCCACACTGCGACCCACAGCCCCACACCGCGACCCACAGCCCCACACCATGACCCACAGCCCCACACCGTGACCCACTGCGACCCACAGCCCCACACCGCGACCCACTGTGACCCACAGCCCCACACGGCGACCCACTGTGACCCACACCGCGACCCACGGCCCCACACCGCGACCCACTGTGACCCACACCGCGACCCACAGCCCCACACCGCGACCCACTGCAACCCACAGCCCCACACCGCGACCCACAACCCCACACCGCGACCCACTGCGACCCACAGCCCCACACCCCGACCCACACCGCGACCCACAGCCCCACACCCTGACCCACAGCGCGACCCACAGCGCGACCCACACTGCGACCCACAGCCCCACACCGCGACCCACTGTGACCCACACCGCGACCCACAGCCCCACACTGTGACCCACCGTGACCCACAGCCCCACACCACGACCCACAGCCCCACACTGCAACCCCCAGCCCCACACCGCGACCCACTGCGACCCATGGGCCCACCTGCAGTGACCCACGGCCCTCCACAGCCCCACATTACGACCCACAGCCCCCCACAGCCCCCCATAGCCCCCATCACACCCCACAGCACCCCACATCACCCTCCCCCCCGCGTGTCCCCGGGGGTGGGGGAGGGGGCGGGGATGACGTGTCCCCCCTGACCTGTGTGCTGTGTCCCCCCCCTCCCCCACCCCGTGTGTGTGTCCCCCCCCCCCAATCCCCTCCCCCCCCAGACGGGCTGCTGGGCGCGGCCATCGTGGGGGGCGTGGCGCTGGGCGTGGCCGGGCTGCTGGGCCTCGCCATCTCCCGCGCCCGCCACTGACGTCATCGCGTCCCGGACCGCGTCCCCGGCTTCCCCCTGCCCCTCCCCCCCCGTCCCCCTCCCCCCCTTTGCCTCGGCCACACGGTGACGTCGAGGCGACGACGCGGTGACCGCGCGATGACGACGCGGTGACGTCGAGGTGACGAGGCGGCGACGGCCGGGACGACGCGGGGACGACGGGGGAGGGGACGGCGCAGGGACACGACGGTGAGGGTGTGGGGACAGTACGGTGACATCACAGTGACACATGGTGACATCACGGTGACGCACGGTGGCACCACGGTGACAACACGGCGACATCACGGTGACATCACGGCGGCAACACGATGACCCCCCCCAGTGGTGCAAAGCGACAGTGCGGTGACATCATGGTGACGCGCGGTGACATCACCACGACATCACAGCGGCAGCGCGATGGCCCCCCCGGTGATGCAAAGCGACAGCGACGGTGACATCAGGGCAACGACACAGTGACACAGATTGACGGCACGGTGACGTCAGGTGACGCACAGCGACATCACTGCGACATCAGGGTGACGTCACGGCAGCAGTGCAGTGACCCCCCACCAGTGACACAAGGGGACAGCACGGCGACATCACAGTGACGCGCAGCGACATCACGGTGACATCACGGCAGCAGTGCAATGACCCCCCCCCAGCGACGCAAAACAACAGCGACGGTGACGTCACAGCGATGGCGCGGTGACGCCAATTGGCAGCGCAGCGACGTCACGAAACGCGCGGCGACACCACTGCGACATCACGGTGACATCGCGGCAGCAGCGCAACGACCCCTCAGCGACGCAAAGTGGCGGCGCGGTGACATCACGGCGGCAGCCGCCTCCGGGCGTGTCCCCGTGTCGCCGCCCCTCCCCCAGTGCCTTGGGGACCCCCCGTGTCCCCCCCCCTCCCCCCGTGCCCCCTCCCCCACTGTAAATAAACCTTCCGGGTTCCTCTGACCTCACTGGTCACGGGGTGGGGGAGGGGCTGCCCAGCTCCGGGTGTGCCCCCCCCTCCCCTCCCCCCCCCCTCCTTTCCCCTCCCCCCCCCCCCCCGGGGGACCGGGGTGTCCGGGCGCGTGGCGGGAGTGGGGCCGGATCCGCCCCTCCCCCGCCCGGCCTTTCCTGCCCCGTTTCCGACGGCGTCGGCCCATCCCCCACCCGGGGGGGGGGGGGAACACCCGGGGTCCGAGTGGGGGAGGGGAACGGGGGACCCCGGGGTCTGGGTGGGGGAGGGGAACAGGGACGTTGTGTCCGAGTGGGGGAGGGGAACAGGGGACCCTGGGGGCCGAGTGGAGGAGGGGCCCAGCCTGTCCCATCCCCCCCCCCATCCCCCCCCCATTGGCGTCACCGGGAAAGGGGCGCGGGTGCCGGCGGGGGGGAGGGGTCCCCGGGCCGGGGGGGGGATGGGCAGGAAGGGGGCAGGGCGCGCCCGGACACCTGGGTTCCTTCCTGAGGGGGGGGGAGGGGGGGGGCCCCCCCTTAAGGGCACCGGGCAGGGGCCACCACCGCGGCCACCACCAGCGTCACCGCGACCGAGGCCTCGTCCCCAGCACCGGCCTGACCCTGACCTTGACCTTGACCTTGACCTTGACCCCGTCCCTGTCCCTCCGTGTGTGTGAGTGACCCCACTCGTGCGTGTCCCCCCCCCCGTGTCCCCATCTCTGACCTCCTGTCCCCCTCCCATCCCCCCCTCGTGTCCCTGTCCCCCCCACCCCCACTCGTGTCCCCATCCCCCCGTGTCCCCCATCCCCCCGTGTCCCCCATCCCCCCACCTCCCCACTCGTGTCCCGCCCCCCCCGTGTCCCCCACCCTCATCCCCCCTCGTGTCCCCATCCCCCCACCCCCCTGTTTCCCGTCCCCCCTTGTGTCCCCCACCCCATCTCCCCCCACTCGTGTCCCTGTCCCCCCGTGTCCCCATCCCCCCGTCCCCCATCCCCCCACCCCCCCGTGTCCCATCCCCCCTTGTGTCCCCCACCCCCCCACTCGTGTCCCTGCCCCCCACTCGTGTCCTTGTCACCCCTCGTGTCCCCATCCCCCCACCCCCACTCGTGACCCTTTCCCCCGTGTCCCCCACCCCCATCCCCCACTCGTGTCTCTGTCCCCCCACTCGTGTCCCTGTCCCCCCGTGTCCCCCACCCCCCGTGTCCCCCACTCCCCCCCGTGTCCCCCACTCGTGTCCCTGCCCCCCTCCTGTCCTTGTCCCCCTTCGTGTCCCCATCCCCCCACCCCCACTCGTGTCCCTGTCCCCCGTGTCCCCCACCCCCCCTTGTGTCCCCCACCCCCATCCCCCCACTCGTGTCCCTGTCCCCCCGTGTCCCCCACTCCCACCCCCCCACTTGTGTCCCTGCCCCCCCACTCGTGTCCCTTTCCCCCCCGTGTCCCCATCCCCCACCCCCACTCGTGTCCCTGCCCCCCCCCACTCGTGTCCCTGTCCCCCTCCATGTCCCTGGCCATGGGCTGGGGGGTGGCCCTGGGGGTGGCCCTGGGGGCCGTGGGGTGGGCGCTGCTGGTGGCCTCTCTGCCCCACGGCGCCTGGGGGCTGGCGGGGGGACAGGCCACCGCCGTGGCCAGCGTCACCGTCACCCGTGGGCTGTGGAACGACTGCGCCACCGACGCCAGCGGGGTGACGTCCTGCGTGCCCCTGGTGTCACTCATCACCCTGCCCGGTACGGGGGGGGGGGCAGGAACTGTGGGGCTGGGACACCCGGGTCCCTGGAGTGGGGGTGTCCGTGGGGGGGGGGTGTCCGTGGGGGGGTGTCCCGTGGGTGCCCCGTGTCCCTGACCCCCCCCCAGGGTACCCGCAGGGGGTGGGTGTCCCGTGGGTGGGTGCCCCGTGGGGTGGGTTTCCCTGTGGGGTGGTTGTCCCATGGGGTGGGTTTCCCGTGGGGTGGGTGTCCCGTGGGTGGGTGTCCCATGGGGTGGGTTTCCCGTGGGTGGGTGCCCTGTGGGGTGGGTGTCCCGTGGGCCCCCATGTCTGTGACCCCCCCACAGGGTACCCGCAGGGGGTGGTTGTCCCATGGGGTGGGTTTCCTGTGGGGTGGGTGTCCCGTGGGGTGGGTTTCCCGTGGGGTGGGTGTCCCGTGGGTGGGTGTCCCATGGGGTGGGTTTCCCGTGGGGAGGGTGTCCCGTGGGTGGGTGTCCCATGGGGTGGGTTTCCCGTGGGTGGGTGCCCTGTGGGGTGGGTGTCCCGTGGGCCCCCATGTCTGTGACCCCCCCACAGGGTACCCGCAGGGGGTGGGTGTCCCATGGGGTGGGTGTTCCCGTGAGTGGGTGCCCCCGTGGGGCGGTCTCCCGTGGGCCCGCGTGTCCGTGACCCCCCCGCAGGGTACCTGCAGGGCAGCCGGGCTCTGGCCGTGGCCGCGGCGGTTCTGGGGGCTGCGGGGGCGGCGCTGGGGGGGGGCGCCGGGACCAGGAGACGCGTCCGGTCGGCAGGGGGCGCCCTTCTGGTGCTGGCCGGTACGGGGGGGCGGGGGGGGGTAATGGGGGGCTATGGGGGGGCTATGGGGGGTAATGGGGGGTTATGGGGGGCTATGGGGGGTAATGGGGGGCTATGGGGGGCTATGGGGGGTAATGGGGGGTTATGGGGGGGCTATGGGGGGTAATGGGGGGTTATGGGGGGTAATGGGGGGGGT